>NC_056526.1:92559580-92569542 GCF_019175285.1 Sceloporus undulatus
CTACATAAAATTGGGCTTTGAGAGTTAAAAATGTAACCTGGGCCTCTGAAAAGTTTCATCTCAGTTAGAAAGGTCATGAGCCTGAGTTTGCAGGAACTAAGTAGAGCAGACCTGAACAACTTGGAAATAGGCAAGGGGCAAAATTAAAATAGGCTAAAGTTCTTCGGGCCACAGATAGGTTTTTAGCTTTCCAATTAAAAGTATATTTAATTATTAAACTATTTTGCAAATAAACCATATTGTTAAAAAAGGGAAATTTCAATTAATACAATAGTCTTAATAAATTATACTTATTAAGATTTTTACCTATCATGAAATCACATTAATGTTTTAAAAATTACTTTGCTACAAGATACACATTTTAATACATTTTAAGGGTTGTCCTTACTGTTTATAACATTTAGTTAATGGGACGTATTACACTTCTTGCCAGCAATCAGTTTATTATGTTTGAAATGGATATTTTCAAAATATCTTCCAAGTGTTCACTGTTTAGGGTTGATGGTTACCTAGTTATCAAGTGTGTATAGCCGGCATGAGTGGTTTCATAGAACCTGGACACTTTATCTGTAACCTGGGAATTTTGATTGGAAACGAAGGGGGAAAAAAGGTAGAATCCATATGATTTACCAGGGATTTTTTTTAAGAATAAGAGTGATTAAAATGCCACAAATATCACAATAAAAGCAACAATGAATTAAACTGTGCCTACTTCTCACATGGGCACATGTGGTATTTCCCTTTAAAGTGAAGATATTAGGAAATTAAAGTAGACTACTATAAATGGCTTCTTAAATTGGGGAGTTTTTAAAATACAAGGCCTCTGACAGCAAAGTTCTTTTTATAAGGGTTTTTTAATGCCTGGCTATTTCTTTTTCTCCTTCCTCACCCTCCATTTAGCTGGAAGTGTTTTTAGCAGCATTGGCATTGGAAAGATGATGAAGGAGAGCTTGGGAGTAAGGCTGGACTGTGGAGGAGGCTCATGAACCTTACATGAGATGTTGACTTGCCATTAGTAGCCAACTACCATACATCCCACTGGAAGTTGTCCCACCTGCTCATGGGGTGCTGGAAATTGCTTGGTAGGCCGCATGTGTAGGTGCAATGCAAGTAGAGCAACGCAAGACATGGGAGCTTGGAGATGTCAGGGCTGACTCAAGGACAGTTAAAAACGACAACAACATGGATATAGGATTGCATCTTTACCTGGATTTCCAAACATATGCTCATGTATAACAACTATTTGCACAGCATCCTACATTTAGAGACACCTTAATTTTGGTTTACTGGTGCATTGTTGGTTAGCAACAATGGTAAAAAGCAATACACCTATTTTCTAGAAAATATGAAACACTCAGAATACATGCCAGAAACTCCCTCTTAAAAGCAGCTCGAGTAATTTATACAACATAATTTCATAATTGTGAGGTTGTTACAGCACTTTGCACTGCTTAGGTAAGGATTTCCATTGGCATTTGAGTGAAACACTTGTAAAAAAATATATAGGTAAGTGCTTTTAGAAACAACCCTTTAATCCTTGGGAGTGCTGCAGTCATTGTTTTGGATTTTAAATTAGCCACCCTGGGAAAATATTTTTGAAGGGTGTTGTCAGACCTTTTAAAGTTATTTTTGAAATGTTGCACACATGCCTTAGAGCAGAGATGGGCAACTTGTAGCTCTTAACAGGTGCTGTTAGCCTACAGGTCCTTGCAGCTCTCCCCACGGACTACAGGTGTTAGAGGTGATGGGATATATAGTCCAACAACAATTGGATGGCCAAAACCAGCCTACTCTGCCTTAGATAATGAATATTCAAGGTAGCCATTTCTTTGTTGCTATTTCCAAAAAGGTGTTGAAATGAATAAATATTCAAGGTAACCACCTCTTTGTTCCTATATATACACAAAAGGTGTTGAAATTACACAGCCTTCCAGATATCATAGACTGCAAATTCCAGAATCTCTCCCTAATGGCTAGAGGTATAGAGAGCTGAAGTCCAATGACAGCTGAAAGGCTACATATTTATTTCCTATCCATGTTATACAGCTATGAGCATCATTTCCTTAAGTTCTTAATCTATATTAAATGCTGAAATGCTAATGATGTGTCTTTGCATATTTTAATAACATCATGTTGATAATCCTTATACCTGACACGCCTATCTGTCTGTCTATCCATCTATTCAATGTGTCTCCCATTTTTCTTCCAAAGAGCATATCTGGGCTTGTTCCATTAATATAGGGTTGCCATAATTCTGGACCTTGAAACTGGGACAAATGTAGGACAAAAGTAGGACAAAATTTTCAAATGTAGGACATATTTTGTACAAAATGGAGGACACGCAAAAAATGATGCTTTTTTAAAAGTGTTAATATAAATGCATGTTTCTTAGGCATGATCAAAATGGAGGACATTTTGACATTGTTCCTAGACAGATGGCAGAAATGGACTTCCCTTTCTGGCCAACCTGCCTCCCCCATTCCAAACAGCACATTTGGGCATTGAAGAGGAGGAAGAGTGGAAAAGGCAAAGGAGGAGGAAAAGGAGAAGAAGGAGGACGAAGAAGAGGAGGAAGTAGAGAGGAAGAAGAAGGGGAGGAAGAGGGGAAGAAGAGGAGGAGGAGAAGAAGAGGAGGAGGAGGAAGATGAAGAAGAAGGGGAGGAAAAGGAGGAAGAAGGGGAGGAAGGAGCAGAGGAGGAAGAAGAAGAGGAGGAAAAAGATGAAGAAGAAGGGGAGGAAGAGGAGGAGGAAGAGAAGAAGAAGAGGAGGAGGAAGAAGAAGAGGAAGTAGAGGGGAAGAAGAAGGGAAGGAAGAGGGGAAGAGGAGGAGGAGGAGAAGAGATGGAGAAGAAGAGGAGGAGGAAGAAGAAGATGAAGAAGGGGAGGAAGAAAAGGAGGAGGAGAGGAGGAAGAAGAAGAGGAGGAAAAAGATCTGTCTGTTTATGACACAGGTTTCTTGTCAATATCAAGTGGACAGAACATCCATATGTGTCACCTTGAACTCATTGGAAGAACTATGGGATATAAAGGTAACAAATAAACATATTCACTATTACACCACTCTAGCTCACATCATCTTTAACAGTGGGGTCTTAGAACTGGCCTTGCCAAATGGGTCTTTCTCAATGCAGGACTTAGGCCGTATACACACCAGCCTGAAATGGCGGTCTGTGGACAGAATCGGGGCGCAGTGTTCTGACGACGCACACCCTGATTCTGTCCCTAGAGCACCATGATGACGTGAACCACTTCAGATGGCGCATGGCATCATGGCACACCTCCAGAGTTGCGTCCAGATGATGCAGCGCCAAAGGGGCACCATACAGCCGCACTGCCACAGCTATGGCACTCTTTGGAGGGTGCAAAAAGAAGCTGCTTTTTGCATCCTCGAAAGGCCAGATCGGGGCCACAAGCATGAGGTTGTCACAGCCTCAGTCTGGCCAGGAAAGAGGCGATGTCCCACCACTCCTTAGGGGCAGTCGAGCAGAGCCTCTTAGTTGTTGTTTTTCTTTCAGACAATAGCAATTTAAAGAGCAGGAACTAAAGAATTAACTAACATTTCTCATGAAAGGCAAAAAAATAGAAAGCATTCTTCAGAGCAATTATTACTGATCCCTGGATAAAGCGTACATGGCCCAGAAGACCTGAACTGATGAAAGAAGCCAAGTTACCAAAGTCAAATGATGAATACAGTTGGAAAAACAGGTTGAAATTCCTCCAAGATGATAAGTGAACTCTTTTTAAAAAATCTCTCCCTGCCCTGAAGATGTGTGGAAGTTTGAAGTGCTGCCAGATTTTCTTTTGTTCAAATATAAATACAGAAAACTATTTATCTTTCTTGTGTGCTGCCTTCAGCTGATGGATAGTGGAGGATGGGGAGAAGAAAAAAACGTATAAAACAAAAACACTGTGCCACCTATTTGTCTGTACAATGAACACACAGAATTTTGATCCACCAGAAATTAGACCAAAGGCTAAGAAGCAACACAACTTTGTATTTAGGTGATTTCTAGAAGTCCACAAGAGAAAAACATTTTTCAGGATGCTTATACAATGCTCATTTATTTGCTAAAAGGCTTGATGGGTATCAGCCTGTAGATTCTCTCAAGGCACTCTTCAGGGCCATATGTATGAAAACACAAGAGGAAAACACATAACTATATAGCTTCCAAAGAACGCCTGAAGAGCATCTACAAGCCAAAACATGGGGTTTTTAGTAAATAAAAGAGCACCGTTTTAGCATTCTGAAATGTTACTTCTTTTTTTTCTTGTAGATTCTACAATTTCTTAAAGACCACAGTTATTGGTTAGGCCAGAGGTAGAAAATAGCCAGATGTTAAACTTAAGATGCCTATCCTTCCTCACTTATGGTAGTCGTTGGCTCCCACATCTGCAGGGTATCAAATCTTCCCTGTTAGCATCCTGCATAGCTCCCTTTCAGTTCATACGAAAACATGGAATAGGTTCGCTACTCCACCAACACAGAAGTCACAGGCAACCACTATTACTTGCTCACTGGCTAGGACAGTTGGGGATTACAGTCAACAACCTTTGGAGGGGTGCATGTTTCTCACCTCATTGTAGGTCAGCTACATGTCTATTAAGATGTAAGCCTCATGGACCTCAACAAGACTTATTCTGAGATAAAAGAAAATAGGATGACAGTGCTCACACATTGTTTAGTCACATTAGTGACTTATTTAGCATTGTGCCAGTTCCTATTAACTTCAGTCACACATAGGCCCAGTACAGATGAGCGAAAAGCACTGCCCTGTGGGCGGAGTGAGGGCTGAATGTCCCCATGCTCACAACCCTCCCCGTGCTATCCGGACACCATAATTGTTTGTCCCCTTCCATACGGGGCGTGCAACAATGATGTCTGTGTGCTGCAGCGTCCAAACAGCACCATGCCACGTGGACATCATCGTTGTGTACGAGCCACACCAATGGCACCCAGCCTGTGGCACAAAAACAACCCGCTGGGAGCAGGTTCTTTTTAGGTCTCACTGAGGCCACAGAATTTGTCTGATGCGGCCTCCATCCGGGGCAGAAAGGGGTGGCATCTCACCACTCCTTCCTGCCCATCTGTACTTTACTATCTAATGAATGTAAAGTGCAGTTGTCTTATTAATTTCAGTTGCACTTACTTCCCAGTAAATGTACTTAGAAACCATCCTTGTATGACTTTTCTTCTACAAATGCTCAATATCTGCTACCAACAAGAAAATAAATGTCTATAAGAGTAACGCAAACCAACCAGGAAAAAAGCAACATTTGGAACCATTTGCCAGAGTTGGGTTGTCAACCCACATACAACATTTAAAACAGCTTTCTGTACTATTCCATAGTTCTTAAAAAAAAAAACCTACCAAATTTCTGTGTCAAGATACTTTCCAATTGACTTCCTCTTTGCTGTTATTATTAGATCCTGTAGCACTTAACTGATTGTCTTGATTGACAGCTGTTGTCAGGAAGAGAGATGGGGAGTACTTCCCTGTTGATTTTCTTTGATCTCTCAGTACCACTTCACTCTGTCAACATGATGTCCTGCTGACCCAACTGTGTGGAAGTTGCAGGCATTGTGCTGCAGAGCTTCTGTTCCTACCTGTAGGATCATATTGAAGAATTACACTGGGAGATTTCAGCTAAGCATGATGCTACTTCTGCTGCAGTCCAGCAAGGCTCCATTCAGTTCCTCATATTGTTTAACATCTGTATGAAGTCATCATCGGAAGAGCTGAGCCATGATGGTATCAGTACTTTGATGGCATTCATAGAGATAGAGAAGCCCAACTGGGTGGGGACAGAAAAGTTGGCGAGGAGCATTTTTAGTGGGTTTTTAAAGCTTTTTTGTTCAGAAAAAATGCATTGTGTAATATTTTCTTTTATTTATTTGTTGCATTTATATCCTGCCATTCTCTTAAAATGGGATCCAAGGAGGCTGAATCCAATTTAAAACAAGGTGTTCATATACTTACTCTTCCTACGGTATTTTAAAAACTATTTAACAGCTAGACATTTATGTCAGTGGTGCAGTGGTTTGAGCACTGAATACAACTCTGGAGATCAAAGTTTTATTTCCTGCTCTGTCATGGAAATCCACTGGGTGACCTTGGGCAAGTCACACTCTTTCAGCCCCATAAAACCCCAAGATAGGGTCATCATAAATTGGAAACAACTAGAAGGCACACAATAACAACAATGTACAGTATCTCACATCATTGGCACCGCAGAAATATCCAGTTTGACACTACTTTAACTGCCATGGCTCCTTGCTATAAAATTCTAGGAACTGTAGTTTTGCGAGACATTTAGTCTTCTCTTTCAGAGAGCTCTTGTGCCACAACAAACTACAATTCCCAGAATTCCACAGCATGAAACCATAGTAGTTAAAGTGGTCTCAAACAGATTATTTGTGCAGTGCAGATACAACCCTAGTCTAACTTTTCTTTTCTCACATCTTGGTATGAGATGAATGCTTTATCTCTGGGTAGCAATATGTAAGACTAGATTAGAGGTTAAATAATTCTGTTTTTTATTTTACTAATGTTGATGGTATTTTCTATTTTTAATTAGGTTTTTTTGTCTGCTTCTCATAAACTAGCAAAAGCAAAGAGGTTCCTCATAGTTCAAGACCCTTATCTTTAGGACATCAAACATGACACTTTCATGTCAATCTAAATTATAGATAGTGTGTTTTATGTTACTAAAGCAACCAAGTGACTTTGAATTTGTAAAGGATGCTAACATCGCTTCAAAGTTTGCTAAAAATTATATTTGGGGGGGGGGGGGCGGGAAGAAACCAACCCCCCCCCCATGGCTTTAAAATTTCTGGATATTTTACTTGTCTAGACACCAGTTCTATCTGCACAAGAAGAGGTTTACAAGTGTTCAACATTGTTGCTTTAGACATAGTGATGGGCTGGATAAGCCTCCCTGCCAAACAACCCATATCAAAATAACTCAGCATCTGAATCCTGGTATAGATATGGCACTGCTGCATGGTCAATGGGCTCACTATCAGCTGATGCTCAGGATCAGAAACCAGTCCTCAATGCTCCAGTCCCAGAATAGAAAAGATGATCACAGAGTGGAATGCAAGGCTTTTTTTAAAGTTAGCATCCATATTCGTCCATATCAAAGAAAGTCAAGGAACAAAGTGCAAAGGCAAGTTTCCAGCTGAACAGGTAAAAACCAAAAATAATGACCGACAGAAAATCTACATAATTTCAAAGTAGATGATAAAGACATTGAAATAGTTCACAATTTTCCGTACAAGATTTTCACAACAATCTTCAAATCACTGTCCTGGTTGTCAGTCCTTGTTTACAGAGCTTTGAACAACTTAGGAGTAAAGTACTCCAAGGGTGCTTCTCCCAAGATCAGGATATAATTCTCCCTGTCACATGGTTTTCTCTAGAGATAGTCTTCCGGGTGGCACAATTGTGATTGCAGGACTTCCTCCCTAAGGAACTGCATTTGGATCCTCACGTTGCTGAGCTTTATGACAATTAAAAAACAAACTTGTTCACCAGGCTTTGGAAGTGTAATCTGGCCTAGAGATCATGCATACTTAAGACTATGTATTGTGCTATGTTTAAGTTCTCTTTTAGGGTTACCTATAATTTCTCTCTGTTGTAGTATGCTGTGTATCACCCTAGTCTTCCTTGGAAAGAAATGTAGTATCTAAATAATATAAATATATAATTCAGTCAGTCAATAATGTACAAAATAGCAACTGAAGCACTAGAAAGGTGGCAACCAACACATAAAGAATTCAGTGGAACTTGAAAGACCACATACTGTACTGAGTTGTTTCTGGCATTTGTTTCTGGCATGTGAACACTTCATTTCACTTATTTCATTAACCATTTATTTAGTTGCATAATCGAAATCTGTATTCTGACATAAAGCGGGGATTAGTGTTTCACCTAAACCAAGAAGAAGGTAGATCTATGAGGCCATTTCCTCATAGACTAACATAATCCAGAGTACCAAAAAACTCATAGAAATATGCTCAAACCCATAACTCAAGACCACAATCTCACCCAGTCTCAGATATAAAGTAAAAAAAAACCATGCAACATGAACAAATGTAGTATATTATCAGCAAATTAAGCATTTGTAAACTGGATAATATGTCTAGTCCACTTGGAAAGAACTGAATTGCTCCGCGTCTTTGTTTTGAGACACGTTTTTGACACTCATAAATTCACACTGTTGAACATAAAGAAAGCAAAAATAATGATCATGGAAGATCTACAGAGATACAACCTAGACATGAGGAAACAAAAATAGTAAAAGATTTCTTATACCTGGGATCAAACATTAACCAGAATGGGGACTGCAGTAAAGAAAACAGAAGAAGACTGGGTGGGCCATTATGAAAAAGCTAGAAAGAATCCTAACATTGAAAGATACACAACTGAGTACAAAAGTTAGAATCATTCAAGCCATTGTATTCCCTACTACTATGTATGGATGTGAGAGCTCAACAGTTAAGAAAGAAGATATGAAGATGATTGATTCATTTGAAATATGGTGCTGGAGAAGAGTGCTGAGGATGCCAAAAAGGCAAACAAATGAGTCCTAGAACAGATCAAGCCTGAAATATCCCTAGAAGCCAAGATGATCAAGTTGAGGTTGTCATACTTTGGTCACGTCATGAGAAAGAATGACTCACTGGAAAACACAATAATGTTAGGAAAGGTGGAGGGAAGTAGAAAGAGAGGAAGGCTGCATGATAGATGGATAGAATCTATGGGTAGATGGATAGAATCTATGGGTAGATAGATGGATAGAATCTATGGGTAGATGGATAGAATCTATGGTATATTCATGCTCATGGGCATGAATGTACAAGATCTAAGCAGAATAGTAGAAAATAGGGATGTGTCATCCACAGGGTTGCCATGAGTCGGGATCGACTTGAGAGTAGTGAACAACAACAACAACAACAACAAAGGTTTTTAGGTATAGTCTATAGGCTCTCTTCATTATCCCACAACTGTGCCTCTTTGACTCTCCCTTACATCACCTCATTTTAATGGGGACTAATTTTATTGTGATTTTTATAACTGATTCTATTTTTATGCTGTCATTTTAAATTGTGGGTTAGGGGTTTGTGTTAATTAATGTATTTGCTTTAATTTTGATTGTTACCCACTTTGATCCGTCAGAGAGAGGCAGGCTATAAATAAATCATATTATTATAATTATTTATTATACTATAGTACTATACAACTTTACTATACTAAGACATTTTTCTTAGGTGTAAATGTAGGTAACAAAATACTGAAAAGCACAATTCCCTTCAACACTAGGTTTATTTATATTAAAACCAGCATCGTGAGGCTCATCATCGGTGTATCTACTAAATCCCATTGAACAGGATTGCAAGCTGTTGTTGTTGCTGCTGCTGTTGTTAACTGCCTTCCAGCCGATCCCGACTCATGGGACACCTCCAAGACTCCCTGTCCTCCACTGCTCTGCTCAGGTCCTGCAAAAACATAGCGGTGTCCTCCATAATAGATTCCATCCATCCGGTGTGTGGTCCTCCTCTCTTTCTGCCGCCTTCTACCTTTGCTAATGAGTCATTCCTTCTCATGATGTGACCAAAGTATGACAGCCTCAGCTTCATCACCTTGGCTTCAAAGGAGATTTCTGGCTTGATCTGTTCTAGGACCCACTGAACTATAGTTCATTATCCCTATTCTCTGCAGAGGAGGGAAGAAGAGATGTACCTACTCTATGGGGACCATTGTGCCAGTGGAGGCAGTGGCATGGCGGTTGCACTGTCTGGCATGCAGCGTTCCTCCCTTTCTGCCACCTTCTACCTTTCCTAGCTTTATTGTCTTTGCTAATGAGTCATTCCTTCTCATGATGTGACCAAAGTATGACAGCCTCAGCTTCATCACCTTGGCTTCAAAGGAGATTTCTGGCTTGATCTGTTCTAGGACCCAC
>NC_056526.1:92569552-92570405 GCF_019175285.1 Sceloporus undulatus
AGTATTCCTATTCTCTGCAGAGGAGGGAAGAAGAGATGTACCTACTCTATGGGGACCATTGTGCCAGTGGAGGCAGTGGCATGGAGATTGCACTGTCTGCCATGCAGCGTTCCTTTCTGCTGCCTTCTTCCTTTCCCAGTATTAGGATTGCCTTTTCGAATGTGCCATGCTTTCTCTTGATGTGGCCTCAGTTTTGTCATCTTGGTTTCCTGGGAGGTTTCAGGCTTGATCTGTTCTAGGACCCATGTGTTTGCCTTTTTGGGATCCTCAGCACTGTCTTTTTGCCTGTCCATGGGATCCTGAGCACTCTTCTCCAGCACATCTCAAATGCATTGATTTCCTTCCTATCTTCTTTCTTAACTATCCAACTCTCATATCCATACATAGTGATGGGGAACACAAAGCCATGTGTTCCCCATCAGTATGTATGGATATGAGAGCAGTGGTCCCCAAACTATGCCCTTTAAGGGATGTTTTTGGACTCCATCTCCCAGAATCCCAGGCTATTGGCCAACATGGCTGAGGCTTCTGGGAGCTGGAGTCCAACATCTCTTAAAGGCCACAGTCTTTGGGGGGAACCATTGGCTTGGAGGACTCTAACTTTAATGTTCAGCTGTGTATCTTTACATTTTGGAGTACATTGTCTAGGTCAGTGGTGCCCAAACTGTGCCCTTTAAGACTTTGGACTCCATCTCCCAGACTCCCAGGCTATTGGCCAACATGGCTGAGGCTTCTGGGAGCTGGAGTCCAACACCTCTTAAAGGGGCACAGTTTGGGCACCACTAGTGTAAGGTCTTCTATGATAACTCCCCTTCCCATTCCTAGTCCTCTTCTGATTTGGGGCTATACATAA
>NC_056526.1:92570415-92593866 GCF_019175285.1 Sceloporus undulatus
TGGCTATACAACCCTACCTTACACCCACTTAATTGGGGATTAAATTGCACTGAGATTTAGGGGAGGCGAGGGATTGCATTAAACAGCAGCCAAATTTACTTGCAGACACAAGTAAGCACCAACTTACAATGGAGGGAGGGAAGCTTCTGACAGTCTGGGGGCTTCTGGGAGTTGTAGTCCACACAGGAACTTCCCCAAGGCCTGGGGGAGTAAGTCCCAAAGGGGGAAATGGAGAGAGAGGCTCCTATGTCCTGCTACGGAAAAGGAAGCGCTAGGACCCAGAGGAAACCCGAAAGGAGGGAGGCGGCGGCGCCGCCACAGCTTCAATCGGCGCTACTGCGCATGCGGACTAAAGAGGGGCGGAGTTACAGGGGCGCGCATGCGCGTTGCCAGTGCCAGAGAAGGGATTGGAATTGGCACATATTAGTGCCGCCAGAGGTTGGCTCCGGTCCGGATCTTGATGGCGGACGTCTTCGGAGCGCGACTCGAGGAGGAGCCCTGAGGGCCAGCCATGGCGACTCCTACTCGGAGTCCTCCTCCGCCCGGGCTGCTCCTGCTGCTCCTGGCCTTGGTCGGCGGAGGCGGAGGCGTCTCCTCGGGGCTGCCCCCCGGGTGCAAGCAGGACGGCGCGGGAGGGCGGCCCCGCAGCAGCAAGACCCCGCCGCCGCCGCCGCCTCCTCCTCCTCAGGGCGAAGGAGGAGCAGCAGCAGGAGGGAGGGTAGTCTGCAGCAGCCTGGACCTGGCCCACGTCCCGCCCCCCGGCGCCCTCCCCGACAGGACCCTCACCCTGTGAGTAGGGGCCCCCTGGGAGGAGGCAGCACTGGGGGAGATGCTCAGAAGACAGTATTTGCCCATAAGGGACATAGGGGAACCCTTGGCCATAGGGACACATAGGAGACAATAGGCTCATAAGACAATATTTGCCCATAAGAAAACAGAGGGGAATCCTTGCCCATAGAGAATCGTTAGAGAATACTTGCCCATAGGGAAACACAGGAGACAATCTGCTTATAGGACAGTATTTGCCCATAAGAGAACATAGGGGAATCCTTGGCCATAGGGAGACATAGGAGACAATATGCTTATAGGACAGTATTTGCCCATAAGAGAACATAGGGGAATCCTTGGCCATAGGGAGACATAGGCGAATACTTGCACATAGGGGAATACTTGCCCATAAAGAATCATTGGAGAATACTTGCCCATAGGGAAACATAGAAGAATGTTACTCCAGAGGACAATATTTGCCCATAAGGAAACAGAGGGGAATACTTGCCCATAGAGAATCATTGGAGAATACTTGCCCATAGGGAAACACAGGAGACAATATGCTCATAGGACAATATTTGCCTATAAGGAAACACAGGGGAATATGTGCCCATAAGAAACATAGAAGAAAAGATGCTCATAAGAGAATATTTGCCCTTAAGAAAACATAGGGGAATACTTGACCATAGAGAATCATTGGAGAATACTTGCCCATAGGGAAACATGGGTGATTACTTGCCCAAAGAGAAGTATAGAAGAATACGTACCCATTAGGAAACATAGGGCAAGAACTCTGCAATGGTTCTCTCTGAGCAGATACTCTGCAACGATTCTCTGTGGGCAAGTACTGCTGTTTGTTTTAATATGTCCCATTTCCAGAGTCATGCTCCAGCAGTGAAACCGCTGCACCTCAAGTTTTGTTCTCCTTGTTGTTAACTGCCTCCCAGTCGGCCCCAACTCATGGCAACCCTGTGAATGAAACATCTCCTAGACACAACACACCCCACCTCCATCCTCAGGTCCTGCAGAGTCAGGCTCATGACCTCCCTGTTGGACTCCAGTCATCTGGCATGGGATCTTCTCCTCCACCCTCTACCTGTCCCACCATTTCTTTTCTTGTGGTTCATGCCTTCTCGTGATGTGGCCAAAGTATGGCAGCTTCAGTTTGACCATCTTGGCCTCCAGGGAGAGCTCAGGCTTGATCTGTTCTAAAGGTAAAGGCATTCCCCGTTGACAAGGTTGTCAAGTCGAGCCCGACCATAGCGGGTGGTGCTCATCTCCATTACTAAGCCAAAGAGCCAGCGGTGTCAGAGACTACTCTGTGATCATGTGGCCAGCATGATTGCATAGTAGGCTGTTTACTTTCCCACCAGAGTGGTACCTATTTATCTACTTGAATTTGCATGCTTTCAGATTGCATGGTTGGCAGAAGTTGGGACTAGTGCTGTGGCACCCAGGCCTCCAACTGCCAACATGCCGATCTTGTACCATAGTCAGCATCTTAAACACTTGAGCCACCGCATCCACCAATCTGTTCTAGGACCCATTTATTTCTCTTCTTGGCTGGCCATGGTATCCTAGCAGCACTTCTCCAGCGCCACTTCTCAAATGAGTTGATTTTCTTCTTACCTGCTTTTCCTCGCTTCACTATCCAGCTCTCAGGTTGGTCCATGGAATACGTTTATACAATTCTAACTTCCACGCTCACTTATATATCTTTACTTTTTAGGATCTCTACGGATTCTTCCATTGCTGCCCTTCCCGTTCCTATTTTTCTTCTTATTTCTTGACCACAGTCTCCATTCTGATCAGTGTTTGGTCCAAGATATGGGAATTCTTTAACTATTTTGATTCCCTTTTTATCTACGTCAAATTTATCTAGATCCTGCATGGCCATTATTGGGTATTTTTGATGTTAAACATTATGTTTAGCATCAAGCTGGCCTTTGCACTTTCTTCTTTGACCTCCCTTAGTAATTGTCCCAAAGATGTGATATTTTCATATTAGTAGTATGGTGTCATCCACATATCTTAGGTTGTTGATATTCCTTCCTCCTTTTTTCCACTCCTTGTCCTGTGTCCAGCCCTGCTCTTCTTACAATATGTTCTGCATATAGGGTGAACATGTCGGCTGATCAGGAGCAGCCTTTTCTGACCACTTGGCCAACTGGGAACCAGTCTGTTTCTCCATGGTTTGCTCTGACAGTAGCCTCCTGCCCTGAGTACAGATTCCTCATCAGGACTATCAGACATATAGGCAATCTCATGTCTTTAAGGGAGTTGCACAACCTTTTATGATATATGCAGTCAAAGCCCTTGCTATAGTCTATAAAGCACATATTTATTTTCTTCTCCAGTTCCTTGGTGCGCTTCATTAACAATCTTATGTTTGTTATGTGATCCCTGTTGCCTCTTCCTTTTCTGAAGCATGCTTGTACATCTGGAATTTCTCACTTCATATAAGGTTGGAATCTGTGTTGCAGAATTTTGAGCATGTTTTGGTTGCATGGGAAATTAAGGTTATGGTCCTGTAGTTGCTAGAGTCTTTTGTGCTGGAGTTTTAGCCCCTCTAAAAAGCCTGAGAAGGGCAGAAGATGGTCTGGGACAGAGATCACCTCTCACACGTTTATATTTATAAGCTAAATAGTATCCTCCATCCATCTTGGTTTTTTTCACCAGGGTTTGAGGGAATCACAATGAGGCAAATCTACACTGCAGAAATAATCCAGGTTGATATCACCTTAACTACCAAGGTCCAGTACTGCAGGATCCTGGGGTTTGTAGTTGGTTGTGGCAGTAGAGCTTCCTGGCAAAAAGGCTAAATGTCTCACAAAACTACAAATCCCAGAATTCCATAGCACTGAGCCATGACAGTTAATATGGTGTCAACCTGGAGTATTTCTACAGTGTGAATACAGCTACAATTCCCACCTCTGCCAGGGCTCCAAAAGGAATGTGAGTATTCTGAAACTCTTACCTCTTTTAGATCAGTCCAAAGGTGTATCCAGTCATCTTTTTTAGTAGACCCATAAGCTTGTGACCCATTTCTACCCACTTCTTTGACCACATCCAGTGTATATTAGGTACTTTGTTTCTTCCAGTTTTATCAGAGTTCTTTAAAAATCTCCCATCATAACTAACTGATCAGGCAAGAAAGTTATGGTGTGATTACTAACCAATGTTGTGTCCTCAGTATTCATTAGGGACATATAGGTTTCAAGATTTCATGTACAGTACAGTAGGTGTCATGACATGTGCCTACATTATGTTTAACTGCTTTACACTGCTCTCGTGGGACTGAAAGTGGAAAAGAACCGCATGCATTGATTTGAGTGTGAACTGAAGATGGGTTATGAATACAGTGAACATTTACTACATTTGGGGTATAAATGTAGTAACCATGATTAAAATGGTATAAAGACAAAAACTTTAATGTTTAGATTGGAATGGACAATCTGTGGCCCTAGGATTGCATCAGGTCTTTGGCCAAATTCATTGTAGTTCTCAGCTGAATTTCAAAAGCGAGAAAAGTGATTCACAGATAAAATGTCAAAAACGAAGAAGGGTTACTCACTAACTTGTAGCACTTTTCATAACCACTGTTGGCTTCAGCCATGTTTACCACTGGTGTGTGACTTCTGACAGATTTCCCATAGCTGAATGTGGCCCTTGTCCGGAAAGCATGGTACTTGGTCTCACTTTAGAACTAGGCACATTTGGGGTTTCTTGAAGTTAAGATTTTGCATAACAGTTGTGAATGTTGTTGGTCCTAAGTTGTTTGCTCATATAAATTTACAACCAGCATTTTGTATAAATTATAAAATGTTTTAAATATAGAAATATAAAACACACACACACACTATATAATATGTATGCACTGTATGTGTGTTAAAGTAGCAGCAGATGATCATTGACAGTAAAAATGCAATGGATATCGATCAAAAAGAGTCCACCAGTCAAAGGATCCTCTCCTTTATACATTCTTACATCAGTTGGTGAGACTAAGACAGTAGTTCTCAAACATTTTACTCTTGTGATTCCCTTTACATCTACATGCAGATGTCGCACTCCACCTCGCTCAACATAGTATATGAATTAAAATATTTTGTTTGCTTAGTGTGTGTATTTTCATTGATACATTCATGTATATTCATATTTTAATATTTTATAAGGAATCAGCAGACGCTCCAAGTGCTCTCCTTGCCTTTCTCTTCCTCTCCAGGATGGAATAATGTTGGGAGGTGGAGAAGGAGGAGGTATTAGGGCCTCCAAGCCCAATGCCTTCCATGAGCAAATCTTGTCCCAGGGTCCCATCCCACAGTTTGAGAACCACTGGATCCAGATAGGTATATCTAGGAGGTAGCTGTCTTTTAGGTGTAACAGACGTACAGGTCCCTAAGATACATTCACAGTTGTAATTCTCGTACTGTTTTTTTTTAATTGATGTTTATGTTTCATATTTTTAATTGTTTTAAACATTGTTGTAAACTTCTGGAAGATTTACTGAAGAGTGTGGAAGTATAAAATATTTGATAAATAAATCAGTCCACAGATTGGGAAGATATATGTAGACCATATGTTTGACAGAGAGTCCTTCTCCACTGTAGGGAGATGATTGGTCACCCCATATATCCATAGGACTCCAGTGGATCAGTGGAGTATTGCAGACTAACAGTGTGGACATTACTTGCTGGAGGGCTGTTTTACTAGCATCCCAAACTGTTTTGCTTCTGATACCAGATACTGAATTAAGAGCAAACTATAGTTTTAACAAAGAGGATCTTCTCTGATTTAGACACAACTGCAGAGAGGGGTTCACAAGAAGTCAATTTAGAAATGGTGATGGATAGGCATGTAGCACAATACCATAGTGCGGCTTTATGGTTATGTGTAGACATTTCTTTGTTTATTATTTTTCTCAAGTCTTTACCAAAATGAACAAAACATACACAGAACATCTTATCTTATTTTGTCTAACACAAAATCTAATTTTGGGGACTACTTACAGCTAATGTTTTCCCTGATAAGTATGCATATGTAGTATTTATGTTCTGTATTTTCATAAATTAAGTTCAAATGGATATTGCCTAGTTCAAAAGTGACCATTCTTTGTCACTGTTAGTTTAGCACTCATTGGAAATGAGAGAACATCTCACTAGTGGAATATGTTTTTGTTGTTGTTGTTGTTGTGTCTTTAAGTCATTTACAACTTACGGTGACTCTATCACAGGATTTCTTGGGAAGTTTCTCCAGAGGAGGCTGGCACTGACATCCAACTATACTGGAAAACTCAGTGGAAGCAAGTGTTTTGAAAAAAATATATATAAAGCAATTCCTTTAAAAACAAAAACAAGCAGAAGAATAACTATAACCCTCCATGCAAAGCAAATCCCAGCCATTACAAGTGAATAGTGTGTAACCTTTTGGACCTCATATTTACTGGCTTCGCTCTGAGTGTGTCCATTTTCTAGTGCCAGAGTGCATGTCTTTTCTGATTTAAAATAGAACAGTTGCAAACATGAATGGAGCTGTCCCCACACAACTAGTTTTCTGTTTGAATTTGAAAAACAGCAGAGGTCTTGAGGTCTTTAATTTGAGGACCTAGCGTATCAGATGGTTTCCTCCTTTCTCCTACCTTTTGTGAGGCTGTTCACAAAAAGACTAATGTGCTTAAGGCTAATTATCTCTAGGGCTTAAAGAGCACTTCACTTTCTTTTAATTGTGACCTGAAAAATAAAAGTGCAGAATGACAATTAGTGCATAATTCAAAACCAATACCATTGTTCAATTTTGAAGTTTTGGAAAACTGAAAATCTTTGCAATGTTAATGCAAAGCATTTGTTTATCTGAGCCCCCACAGGTAGTTCATTTTCATTTGATGCATGTGTTTCTATACAATTTCATTCTACTTTAAACCCCAGACTCAATCAATGTAATTTGAAGAGAACATTCACAATTTTTTAAACAATATATATACAGCTATATAGTATTTACCTCTCTTTTTGCACCCCACTTTCTCCTTGGTACTTTCGTGTACTCTGTAAATAGTCACTTGGTTAAGAACATTGTACTGTTAAAGCTGTCCAAAAGTGGTAAGAAACCAAAAGCACCTTTATTTAAAGAGTGACGCAGAGGCTTTTGTTGGTTATGTAACAGGTAAATTGACTGCCTTAGTGAAGATATAATTGGATAGTCCAAATGCTGTGGATACAATTTTGAACAATTGGGAGGAGGGTCACCCCCTTGACATTTTGATAAAAAATATAAATGAGAGAATATATTAAAGATCTATCGGTATAATAGTGATATTTGGCCCGGAATAGACCGTTCAAAAAGGGTGGTCTCCTGGCGCCTAGTTTTGGTCTCCATGGAACCCGTGGACCAAAAAACCCCCACGAAAAGTGGGTTTTTATTGTGACAGCATTATGATATCGCAGTGTGCCAATGACGCACTCGCGATGTCATAATGGCGCCATGACATGCAGACACTATGCGTCCAGCACATAACAATAGCGGCGCCCATCTGTACAGGACGCCGCCATTTTGATGCCCTCGTCAGAAGCGCCACCCCTCACATTTGACGAGGGCGTCTTATTCCGTCCATCTGGACCGGGCCTTTGTTATCTAAATGTGAAATGTGTCTGCATGATTTGATATTTTCCTTTTTTATTAGACACTTTGCTTATAGATATAGCATTTAAAAATGAGTATTTCAGAAGTAAACAGAAATCTGGGGGACTTCTCCACAAACACTGAAAAGTGAGGAGTGAAGAAAAATGTTAAGAACGAATTAAAACATTTGGTGATTGTTACTGGAATGGACAGGATATTTCTTTGAAAGCTATAATACTGTATCAGCTTTCAGTTTGCTTTAAGTTGCAATAACTATTTTCATGTCAACATTCCAAAGAAGAGACTCAATAGGAGCAAAAAGTGGTAGCTGCCATAATTCATTTGGGAAATAAAATCTGAAAAGAGATATAAAATATCAGAGAGCTCTCTGGAGCACTGTTCCTAAAGCTGGAAAAAAACAGGTGGAAAAATGGAAGAGGATGAACTGCTGCTGCTAAGATTCTGGAGGTTTAAAAAAAGTACAGAGAAATGTGAGAAGACTGGTGAGATTCCTGAGGTTTTAAAAGGGGATGGGAAAGTAGGAGGCCCCATTAGCACCTTTTAGGGCATTAGTTTGCTGGTCCCAAGTGATGAGAGAGGTCTTTGAGCCGCTGCTGCAAAAATTCCTGATTTAAGAAAACAAGAGAAAGCTAAGGCAGTGCATCCAAAGCTATTTAATGATTTGGACTGGAATTCGTGCTACATGCCTACAAATATCTGGCTGCAATTACTTGTTTCTTTCCTGGAAACTCACTAGGGACTAGCAGTCAATGGCTCAGGGGCTGGCACCACTCCAGGGACCACTGCATTCAGTAGCACTGTGTTAAAGCACTGCTGCTAAGGTTTTTGAGGTTTGAAAAAAACAGTGGAAAATGGGAGTGGGTTCACTGGCTACTGCTGGTAAGATTTATGAGGTTTAAAAACAGAGGAATGGAGAAATATTAGGCCTCATGGACCCTTTGGGGGCTGTTCGGTACAGATCCATACAGTTCTGGGAATATATATCAGCTAGTATACAAAAATAGTGAAGATACTTCACCCAGCACATCAGTATGCTGTGTGTAGAATTATATAAGTTCTCTATCATACAGTTCCCATAAAGCACGGAGAAGGATATTTCTGTGTGGCACAGCTGAAAGATTTCATGTCAATACAAAAAATGACCAAATTTTGCATTTGTACTATTTACAGCTACTGTAGTGTTTTTTTTTAAATGGATGTTTGTGACTTAATGATAAAATGCTCTTTTATTTGCACTGTGGCACATGGTTGTATGTGTTCAAGTCATTTCCATTTATGGCCACCCTAAGGTAAACTTACCAGTGGATTTTCTTGGCAAGATTTGTTCAGAGGGAGTTGACATTGCATTCCTCTTAGGCTGAGAGAGAATGACTTGCCCAAGATCACCCCATGGGTTTAATTGGCTGAGTGGGGATTCGAAGCCTGGTTTCCAGAGTCGTAATCCAACACTCAAACCACTTTGCATAGTCATCGTTAATGCAATTCTTCTTAAATTAGACATATTATTGATTATTCAAGTTGAGAGCGTGATTGTATACACGATTTGGATAAAAGTGTGTGTGCTTTCAAGAACATTTGGGCATGATGTAGGGAAGTACTTATATTCCTGTGAAGAAATTCTTGCTACTCTCAGATATAGATGATGATTTCAAAAAACCACACGCACACTTTGTGATATGCTTGAGAGTAACTAAAACATTTCATTTTTGGAGTTAAATCATGTATAGGTGCCTTTATAGGAGGTATATAAGCATGTCTTTTATAGCATGTCCAGAGAAGGATGACCAAAATGGTAAAAAGTCTGGAAACCATGCCCTGTGAGGAGCTGGGGATGATGATGATGATGATGATGATGATGATGATGATGATGATGATGATTTAATAATAATTACACAGCACAATGACAGTCAAATACAATTAAAAACCTGTCTATGGCATACAATCTAAAAGCAAAACAAATTATAAAAATTAAAGCATCTTAATAAACAGTAAACTGAAACAAAACACATTCAAACACATTGTCAGTCATCTGATCAATCAGTGAGTTGGAATGGATCTTTAGTCAGGAGAAGAGAAGATAAAGAGGTGCTATGATAGCCCTGTTTAAATATTTGAAGGAGTGCCATATTGAAGCTGGAGTAAGCTTTTTTTCAGCTGCTCCAGAGAACAGGACCCAAACCATGTGTGTAAACTACAGGAAAAGATTCCACCTCAACATTAGGAAGAATTTCCTGATAGTAAGGGTTGTTGAACAGTGGAACACACTCCCTCAGAGTGTGATGGAGATCTTTAAACAGAGACTGGATGGCCATTTGTCGAGGGTGCTTTGATTGTGTATTGTTGCATGCCGCTTTGATAGCTTGGCAAAAAGAAGGATAAAAATAAATTTATTATTATTATTATTATTATTATTATTATTATTATTATTGCATGGCAGGTGGTTGGACTGTGTGGCCCTTGATATATCTTCCAATTCGATGATTCTGTGTTTCTAAGTGTCATGAATGCTCTGATACATTTTCAGAAAATAAAAAAAGTAATTTTTTGCAGAGATTAGTGAAACTAAAAAAATTAGTTAGCTGTGTCTTTTTCCCTGTTAATCATGGAAGTGACAAATTTGAAATTTTGTTCACAAAAATTACTTGGAGCATAACGTCTTCATTTCACCATTTTGTTGGAATGCATTCAGGTTATTAGGTGTAGTACCAGTTTTTCTGTGTTATCAATCTGAATAGTCTGTGGACAAGGAAAATTCAAAATTCAGTTGTCTAGACTTGCTTTTATGATCTTATTGTTATAATTTGAGGAAACACACTGCCAATTATTTTAAACTAACTTGTGTCTTGCTAATTGCTAAGGTTAGGTACCTTGCAAATATACTGCAGTGCCGCCAGCATCTGTCAGGCCTTGGCTGAGATCCAAGTGAACTCAACAAGTAGATGAAAAACAGGAGGACAATAGCTGTGGTTATAGCTATATACAGGCAAGAGGTCAAATACTGAATCAGGTGAACTAGAAATAGAGCAATAGAGACAACAGATATGCTCGGGAGCAGTCTGAAGTTCAGGCATCAGATCAGAGAGGTGAGACTGAAAGGGCCAGGTGCAGAATGACAGCTAGTTGAGTTTCAAAGTTGAAAGTTGAATTCCAAGGTAGCAGATGAATGAGGAGACCTATAGCACATCCATTGACCAAAGAAGACAAAGGTCACACTCCAAGGTAGTCAGAGTCCTTAAGATGAATGTAATAGACTGTAAGGTTTGCTTAAGTGCAAAGACTGGTGTGTCCTACTTGGTTTGAAGAATCAGCTGACTTGTTTCAGATAAAATGTAAGAGCACTCTTTTCCTTAAGGTCCACTTTTCCTGGCTTTTAGAAGAACCAGAATGTTGGTGGCACAGAGTGAGAGATTCTCCTAGAAACTGACCCTACAGCATCCCCTTAAAATTGTTATGTGAATCAAAACCATTGGAAGAAGATGAATATGGCTGTGGTTTTGATTAATGACAAAAACAGGAACAGCTCTGTGTTGTTGTTTTTTTAAGATATCATGTCTTTGTATCAGCACACATAGCAAGTATTGCAATGTGCCAGTGTGCATTGGTTCATTTTTCTACAGTTGATGAAAGAAACTGCGACTTGATCTCAAAGGTGTACTGAAAAGGGCAGTAGCTGTACTTCTGAATTTCCTGGCTACGTTGTGATTTTTGATGTGAAGATTTATAGTGTTAACCCGTTATGGTGGCCATTTCACAGAATTGTTTTACTTAATGAATATTGAATGGGCAAAGTTGCACAATCTACTTACTGGCTTATCTCAGATTATCATAGTAATTGTTTGACAGTGTAGTGGCTAGAGTAATAAACTTGAGACAGAGAAGACCTTGTAGTTCAAATCTCTTCTCAGCTATAAAACTTACTGGGTGATGTTGAGCCAGGCATTACCTTTCAGCATAAAAACAGGGTTGAGCACCTGTTTGTTTGAGGGTTCTTTTACAACAAGGGAAGGTTGTGTGCTTATCAGTGTTTGGGCAAAAGCCCCATTTTTCTTTCTTCCATCATCTTGCCCCTCTATTCATCCATCATTCATTTAAACCTTTGTGTGTGCTCTCTCTCACTCTTGCTGTCTCTCACACACAGAAGTGAGTTGTCCTTCATCTTGTTTATTTTTCCAATTATAAGATATGCATATTGAAGAGTTATAGGTTCTGTGCACATTCATTTGCTCTGATAGGGGTTGGAGCACTATGAGAGGTCATGTAGGGATGGAGAACTACTAGAGAAACAGCGTTGTTGTGAAAATTGCATTTCTATTACCAGAATCCTTGTTGGATTAAAGAGTCTTATTTGACTGGGGGAGGGGGGTGGACTGAACCACTAATAGTGAATAAGGGTCTGAACAGACAGGCCAAAATAAAACTGTTCCAGGCCACTTTGGAGGCATGCTGTTTAAATGATGTATGATCCTAAGAGACAGGAAGCCGTGCCAAAGCCATGCTCCAGTCCTAAGGACGAGCATAGCTTTGGCACAGCTTCTGGCCTCTTAAGATGTGTGTGTCATTTAAACAACATACCTCCAAAGTGACCTGAAGCAGCTTTATTTTGCCTGTCTATTCAGGCCCAAAGTCTTCACATTTTAAAACTGTATGTAAGAAGAAGCTCTGTCAATACAGTACTTGTTAGTGCATCTACGGCCTGTTACAGACTGCCAAAATAAAGCTGATTCGCATCTCTTTGGAGGTATGCTGTTTAAATGATGCATGGGTCCTAAGAATCCGGAAGCTGCACCAAAGCTGCACTCCAGTGCTTAGGAATGGAGTATGGCTTTGGCACGACCTCCGGACTCTTAGGACCCATGCATCATTTAAATAGCATACCTCCAAAGAGATCCGAAGCAGCTTTATTTTGGCAGTCTCTAACAGGCCCACAATTTTTAATCATAGCATTATAAACCCTTAGCATGAAGCCACTGCTTTAGTTCACTAATGAAATCCAGGTAGAACTGGGTATATTTGGGGAAACTTGTATGTTTTTATAAATTTTATTAAAAGGGGAATCATCCCTACTTGATAACTTATTTTCTCTGTATATGATAGGGCTGGGTAGATTGACTTAATACAGTGCAAAATGAACTATTCAATGATCATTTTGAAAAAAAGAGATACTGTGCACAGAAATATTTTGATGGAATACATTATTTTAGTACAGTTTATATACTCAAATCGCTGCAGATGGTGTTAAAAATTGATACTGTACAAGTCTGTGCTGGTTTCTCTGTCAAATGGTTCTTTCACAGTTTATCCTGGAATATTCCCCAGTAAAATATTTACTTACACTTCAGAAAGCTTTCCATGTTGCCACTGTATTCCGTAGGAAAGATCTTTCGGGATTATGCATGTGGCAATATATCCTGTGGGTGGATATTTCGTATTCATATCATATTGCTTTTTATATTATGAGATCATGTATTTTTTTTATTGCCGTTATTAATAATGGCTGGTATCCAAAAAGCAAGTTAGATTTACATTAGCAAGACTACAGTCATACAGAATTTATAATTTGTTTACTACTGCTGTTTTGTAAGACGCAACCCCTCAGTTTTCACAGCAGTTTGTCATACAGTATTGCAGTCTCCTGTTTGGAAAAAAAAAACAGAAAAATCCTTGCATTATACTTAATGTTTTTTATTATATGGTTACTTTTTGTTTCTGTTGTAGACTCACGAATGGTAAATTATAAATGG
Source organism: Sceloporus undulatus (assembly GCF_019175285.1). Lineage (NCBI taxonomy): Eukaryota > Metazoa > Chordata > Lepidosauria > Squamata > Phrynosomatidae > Sceloporus > Sceloporus undulatus. The sequence continues at coordinate 92,583,558 of NC_056526.1, forward strand.
AATAAATGAGACAGTTCATGAGTTTTATTTTGTAGCCAATGGCCCTGTACAGACAGGCCAAAATAAAGCGCTTTGGGTAACTTGGCGTATGCTGTTTAAATCTGCATGCTTCTAAGAGGCCGGAAGCCACGCCAAAGCCCACGCTCTAGTCTAAAGACTAGAGCATGACTTTGGCAACACTTCTGGACTCTAGGACCATGCATCATTAAACACATACCTCCAAAGTGACCCGAAGCAGCTTTATTTTGGCCTGTCGTAAGGCCAATGTTAACCATTGTTCTCCAACGCTGTACAGTACAAACCTACCATTGCACTATTAGCATTTCACAGCAGATGAAGAGGAGAAATTTAATCCTTTCATCCCCCAATATTATGGAGAGTTCCTTCTAAATTGCTGTTCATATTTCAGGACAAGCTATTGGCAACGTGTTCAGATAGGCTTAGATAAACCAAGAGAGGGACCGGATACAAGAATGAGATAGATAGGCATGAATTGCTCCCCCTTCAAAAAAACAAACACCATTAAATCTGTTTTTAAAATATATTTTCTGCACAAAATGCCTTCTATGATAAGAATACATATACTTAGATGGATTTGTCATTCCACGCAAGCTTACTCACATGTTTCACTGGACCAAGCGCAACTTACTGTTGAGTATGTTGCATGAAACGAGTGTAAGCAAGTGCCCAGAACTCCAGAAGATTAGATAATGGGCACCATACATATTTCTCCAGAGGTGAAACATGAATGGCTTGCCATTTCAGTGGTAGAGATATCATGTTAATAATAAAACAAGCGTTCAAGATCATTGTTTTATGGTTCAGTAAATGAGCTAACACGGATTATAGCGCTAGAGGTTGTTTACTACTTTATACGTCATCAGTAAAGTCTAGAAATTTAAGTTAAAAATGACCCCAAAACCCATGTCGACTTATCCACGGATCAGTGTAATACTGTAATCTTAACTCTTATTAAAAGAAGGAACCATCTCCTGGTGAAAAGCAGAGTATAAAGTCAATCATGACAACCCTCTGCTCTCTCATCCAGCCATCTTAAGAGTAAGCACAAAGAGTGATATCTACTAGAAGTGTGTAGTTCTTTAGCTTTTGTAAGTTCTTTTTTTTGCTTTGACTTCATCCTTTAGATCATTTGCTATAGGCCCCTAAAATTTTAACCCTCAACTTATAGACATTATAGCAAAATCAACTAATTTTTGGCCGCAAAACTTTCCCCCTCGACTATACAGAGGTGACAAGTATAACAGTAATTCTTGATCATCAGTATGAAGCCAAATAGAAGTTTGTGACCTATTGTATGGTTAAGTGTTTTCCCACAGTTTTGTTTAGTTTAAAACAAAACAAAACCAGGGCCTGAGCAAACAAGAGAGGAAAAAAACAGGTTGGTCCTAGTTTTTTCCCAAACTGGTTGGAGACCCCGACGTCCACACAGGCTCTTCAAGGCTGTGAAACACCCATAGGCAGTCCACACCATTCAGCATCAAGTTGCAACCTCTTGAGAGGGGGTTTAATCTCCTACTATGCATGCACATCATTGCACAAACCAACCAACCAGCAATTGCCTTCCTCTTCCCACCCAGCTGGCCATCCCATGTATGCCCTGTGTGACCAGCCACAGACAACAATAAATCATTGCCGTAGAGTGCATTGGTCTGCCCAGTCACACAATTGGCAAGCCACAATCATAGAGACCTCACTGTATAGGCTACTTTGCACCTTACTCCATGCTCCCCTGTTACAACTGGCCAGTTTGTTTATGTTTTAATTTCACCTTATGTTATTGGCATCCCCATGTTGGTCCTACTTTCACACACCATGAAGTGTGTGACAGCTTGATGCAATGGGCTGATGGTGGCCACTCGTGTGGCCTGTATGTTCAAATAAAAAAACTGTAATGGTGAGCAAAGCCTGGGAACTGCCCTCTGTATCAACCCAGGTCCTGTCTCCAGATCACTTCCTTATGGTGGCCAGGGGTTTCCCCACATTCCCGTACTTACCCTGTGCGTTATATGCCAGTGCAACAATAAACATTTTTTTTTGCGTTAAAACAGAGCATCAGGGCTTCTTTTTGCTCATTTTTATTAGCTCTGGAATGCAGTTTTGTGTAGTTTTCTCTTAGTTCTCTTAGTTCTCTGCCTGGAATCATATAATAGATAGGCTTCAAGTCAGTTTGAGGCCACTTATTTTGCCAGTGTGGACATCCAAGATTTGAATTCACTATGAAAATTCTACATTTGCATTTAAGTTCTGAAAGCCAACAGGTGATGTAGTGTTTAATTTGTTGGACTAAGACACTGGAAGACCGGGTTGAAATCCCCGCACCATGGAAACCCACTGAGTGACCTTGAGCAAGCACAACTCTCAGCCGCAAGGAAGGCAAGGGCACCCCCCACCCCCCTCAGACCAAAATGCCAAGAAAACCCTGTGATAGGTTCTCGTTAGGGTCACCATAAGTCAGAAAATGGCTTGAAGACACACACGACAGCAACATGAGATCTGAATTGCTTTTAACTTTTTTTAAAAAAGAACCTATAGGTAATGTAACCAACAATTAAAATTTAATTTAAGTATTATACATTCATTAAATAAAAATCCAATAACTTTTAAAATACAGTGGTACACCACGACCCGGTACGTAGACATTAATTATTCGTTCCGCGGTTTAATTTCGTAACCCGAAATACTTCGTAAGCCGAATTCCCCATAGCGCTAATGGAAAAATAGCTCCTGCTGCCCTCCGGTGGCGGAAAATAAGCGCCGCGGGTTTTTTCGTAACCCGAAGAAACCTCGTAACCGAAGCAATAAACCCTATGGGATGTTTTTCGGATCCCGAAAAATTCGTAACCCGGCGCATTCGTATCCCGGGTACCACTGTAGTTTTTATCTACTCGCTCTAGGCAACCTTGAAGATATTGCTTGTTGATTATATCTAGAGAATGGAACATCCTCTGTCAGTGAGCTGCGTATATGCTAGGAAGGAAAGTGAACATAATACTGAAGAAGTTTCAAAGTGGGTTAGCTTGAGGGGATCTACTGAAACTGTAAGTCTTGGAGAAGATTTAGGTTTGATGAAACTAAATGGTTTCTTAAAAAATCAGTTTGTGTCGGGGTTTGGTTTTTTTTTTTTTTTTAAAAGAGAAGTCCAATCTTAAAATGAAATTAGAATCCAGATCTTTAACCAACTGGAATTAATGCAATATTGTTAATGCTACAATGTCAAAACTGAATCCATGACCCACGTCATACATATCAAGTTAAAAGCTTTTACATGTAACCCCCCCCCCCCCATTGGAAGTCAGCTTTCTAATCCTACCACCATAATATGGTTTGTTGTGTTTTTTGTTATTGTAATACTTCAAGTCCATTTCTGACTTACGAGGACCAGTAAGGGGGTTTTCTCGAAAATTTCTTCAAAGGTGTTTGCCATTGCAATCCTTTAAGGCTGAAAAACCAATGATGTGGTTTAAAAACACCCCGGTCCAAAGTTGCTTCCAGAACTCAAACCACTACACCACATTGACTCTATTATTAACTTGATTATTGGAGCTCAGGGCAGATCAATTTTCACAGGCTTTTATCTATACTTACTTTCAAATATACCACCCTATATTCACTAGGATTGTTCCTTAGCTTCCTTGGTGACCTCCTACTGCCACGCCGCTGCTTTTGACAGTCCATGTTTGTCTCTACAGTCCATGTTTTAGACACTAACCAGCAGAACTACTTCTCTACTTCATCCATCCCATCATCAAAATCTCACCCAATTAAAAATGTTCCCATGAAGAAGGGCGTAGATTGTTGTTGTGGGCTTTGTGCAGGTTTTTTTTCATTTGTAAGCATTTCCCCCTTTCCCCCTTTATCCATCCTGCCCACGACCCGCCCCATCCATCCTTTTGATCCTCCTCTTATCTCATTCCATGCATTCCAAACACATGCATCAGTTTCTTGCGCTCAGAGCAACCTCATCATGCCTTGGTCATCTTAAAATACTGGGTTCTGGCATTTTGTGATTTCTGGTTTTGACTCTGCTCTGGTCCTCGAACTTGTCAATAAGTGAAAACGCCTGTACTTTCCATGTTATGCCTTCTAACCATTGAACCTATCATTTATTCTTTCTCAAATTTATAAATAATAAGGGCGCCTGTTTCATCAAACGATAACCAGCTATTTAAAAAAAACCTCTGAAACGGTCCTGTAACTGCCAACCTTGCTTCTAAAAACTCAGCTCCTTTGCCTTAATCCTTGCTTCACACACACACACATACACCACCCTATGATGATGTTAAGCTGTAGCCGGTGCAGAGGGAGGAGGCATTTTCAGAAGCAGCAACATCCAGTTCCTCCCTTTCCGCCTTAATCCCCATTCCCCATCTCCCAACAATGTTAAGTTAAGGCTATCTAGAGTGAGTGAATCACGCGTGGATGGAGGAGGCATTTTGGAGAAGCAGCAACATCCAGTGGCTCTTTGCCTTCTTTTCCTCTTCCTTCCCCTTTCTTCTTCTCTCACTCTACCTGGCCTTTGCTGTAACATCATTGTCCAGGCCTTGAGAGGGCAAAGGTGCAGGACACATGCATCAAGCTAGGAGTGTGGCATGAAGATTTTTACTGAGTCACAGCAGCACATGGGCTGACAAGGCAAAACTAAAGTAAACGCATCCAGGAGAAAAATGTGTGAATGTTGAAGCACATTTAACTCGAAAGCCACCTCTGTCAGGACTGCATATCACCATTGTTGGGGGTGTTTTCAGTAAATGAATAAGGAGAAGAGCAACAATAATGAGCCACTGTTGCCACTGTCGCCATCCTAGTCATACACTCTCCTTTCATGTTCTCATCTTCTATCTTCTCTTCCTTCTGAGAAAAGTATGACAACACTGGAAGAGTCCTTAGCCTAAAGTAGTTCACGGATGTGTGTGAGGATAAAAATATGAAAAGGTCTATATAGACTGACTTAAACCTCTTGGAGGAAGTTTGATATAAATGTAAAACAAAATACATAAATAAATAATCAAACTCAGCAGAAGAGTTTGTAATGGGTAGATTATGCTGACTTCCCCAGTTTCTTTATTAAACTTTATCTGATGACCACCACACCCCGGCATGGAAGAAGAATAAGAGAATAAAGTCAGATGAGAAAAGGGCTCAGGAGTATAGACGCGTCAACTTATTCATTTCTGGCTTATCATTATTGCACAGGGTCTAGTAGGAATTTTCATTTGACCTCGACAGTTTTCTGGAGTGTCAGATAAAGTGGTAGGTGTTTGCCAGTGTGGAGTTTAACTTGGGGCCAATTCTCCATACTCTTAGTAGTTCCATCTCTTTTTAAACAAAAGTAATGAGAGCAGTAGAAATTTTATCCTGGTGCCATGTATTTGTTCATTCATTGCTTCCTTGGAATCTCCTTGTAGTTCTTTCACTGTTTTGTAGGATTCTTAGCAACAATAAGATACAGGATTGAAGAATGGTTCCTTTGCTGGATAAGCTTTCTTGAACGATTGTAATTACTATCTATCTATCTATCTAAATATCTATATATAGATATAATAAGATTTTTGAGTATTGTGGGGAAAATCTAACATAGTTCATTAATGTATTTATTGATGCTTTTTAAAAATAAAGATGTTCTAAGCAATTGTAGTTGTCATAAATATTTTTTAAACAAAATAGATGTTTTTTGGGTCAAAAGAAATAAAAGAATAAGCACCAAAAAGATGACACCTCAGTGCGTTCTCAGGCAAATTTGGAGCTATAAGGATGGTGCAAAAGTTGTGTATTAGATATGTTCTACTGTTGGTTTAATTTTGCAAGCTGATTTTCAGCCGTGTGAGAAGACAGAAGCAGCTGGAGAAAACACAGGAGGGCAGCAAAACATGTAGATTGCTCCTGAAAAGAGAGTGAACAAAGAATACCCGTGCCATTGAAAACAGCTTGTATGGAGGGATTCTTAGTCTGTGTAGGTTACACATGTCCCTCTTGACAATTAAAAAAATAAGCCAAGAGAAACACTGAACATAATGATATTCCTTTTTTTTTTCCCAAACATACAACCAGTAACAATAATATTCTGCAGTTAAGAATTCCAGTAATTTCACTATCTCACTCAGCAAGAGAGGTACTGGTAGTTTTTAAAATAATCACAAGTGCCTGGGGTGTAAAGAGAGGCGAAACAACAGAGATGAAATCGCTGTTTCGATACAAGTAGAAGTGCAAATATAAACTAATAAACTTAATATAGTTGATATGAAATGACAAATAAAACTGGCACAACTGTCCTTTTTGCTTTGAATCACTGTGTGGGAAAACGTACCTCTCGCGCGTGTGTACAGTTAGAACATGCAGCTTTAAATTCTTATGCTTGTGAGAACATGCTAAATCTGCTTCCAAGCTAAGGATGGATCCTATCTACCTACTGTAAATTTTCCAGTCAGTTGATTTAGCTCTGTTACCCTCCCATTACTTTCCCTGCAAAATCTTAAATCTAACTGTCACCATCTACTTTGTAGCCTGGCTTCTTAACTTTCTTTTAAGACACTTCTAGTTTCCATTGTGATAGAAAAGTACAATAATTTTTTTATCACAACATTTAAAAATTATTAGACTATCTCCATAATCAATACATAGGAATTTGTTTTTTTGGGGGGGGGGAATAAAAATTTACTTTACATACAACCTCTTTTCTTACTTCCATTTTCCTATTCTTATAAATTGTCCCTTTAATAAACACTTGGAGGTCACCCTTATAAGTAATGATCTTTATTAATGAGCAAGAAAAGGTTAAGACTACCTAAAAGTGTTTTTTTTTTTTTCCAAATACCAAGATTATAAATTAATTTCTGAACTTATAAGAATTATGCTTTAAAAAAAAACAAAGAGCAAGACAACTGTAACTAGCTGGAACATCTGTAAGCAGAATTTGTGTGTCCACAATGCATCCACTTTCTACTTTCTTCCTCAAATTTTTTCAAGCTATTTTGAAGCTTGCATATTTTTGCTAATTAAAGTTAACAGCCTGAAAATATGAAGAGGTAATCTGGAAAATCTTTCAAAGCATCTCAGCAATTGAATCCTGCACCTAAAGTAACTTATGATATTTAACAGTTAATGCAGGTTGGGATACAGACATAGTTCTTACAACAAACACCCCCTTTTATTTTTTCTGTAGAAGATTGGAAATCTTAATACTTTGTCATTGTAATCTAACGCTTGTTACCTAGACTTCATGTTTTGCAGACAATAGAATAATTTAGTAGTGGATCAGAATTCCACCTTAAGAAAATGTTAATTTTAAGATTTTAAAATGTTCTATTCAGAAACAAAAACACTGATATCCCTTATCCTGGAATTCAAATTCCATAATACATGGAAAAACAAAATTGTCCACATGGTACTGAGAAGAGTGTCACTTTTGTCTTTATGGATGTTCATTGTAACACCAAAACTACTTTGTTTATTTCCAATGCCACAAAATTAATAAAAAATAAACCACCGTGTATAAAAAGTTATCTTCAAGGCTATGTACAATAAAGTTATTTATGAAAAAAATCAGTACAGTGGGCCCCTCGGTAAGAATTGGGGGATCTGTTCCCAAATCCCCAATCCCCCTGCGGAAATGCAAAATCCACAATCCTTAAGTCCTTGAACTCAATGATGGCACAGACACAAACCACACGGCCACTCACCATTGAAGACAAAGACACTTGGAGGAGCCTTCCTCTCATCCTCTTCTCCCCCCCTCTCCCCCCCCCCAACTGCATTTTTCACAACAACAACCCGACCACGCATTTCCCCTCCCACACCTCCACACACAACAAACCCAATTCTTTCCTTCTGCCTTGTGCTGTCAACAACCTCTTCTCTTTCCATTCCTCCTGCCCAACCTCCTCTCTTCCTTCCTCAACTCCTGCCTCCTACTTCCCACCATCGCCTTCCTCCTTTTACATTCCTTCCCCCTCACACACTCCTCTTCATCTTCGCCTTGGCCTTCCTCCTTACAACTGCACTGCTGCCCCTTCCTCCTCCTCTTTCGTCTCCTGCCCATCCCCTTCCTCCTTTCCTCTTTTCTCACCCCTCATCTTTCTCCTTGGGCCGGACCTCCTTCTATTCTTCCACTTCTCTCCTTGTCGATTCTCCTTCCTCCTGCCGTCCCTCCTCTTTATCTTCGTCCTTCCTCCTGCACGCACCTCCCTTCCCCGGGCTGCTCCCCTTTCTGGCTTCCCCTATTTCCTTTTCTTCTGGCCTCGCTTTTCCTCCGCCTTCGCTTCCTCTCCTCCTTCCTCCTCACGGAACCTAACTAAAACCTTGTGCTTCACTGCAAACCGTTCCTCTCCTCCTCTTCCTTCCATCTTCCTTTCCTCCCCTCACTCTGGTGCCTGTCGTCCTTCTTTTTTCCTCTTCTTCTTCCTCCTCCCACCTTGTACATGCTCTAAATAACAGAGGCTAAATAAACGCGACGCGCGAAACGAACGCGCCCCTCTCCCCTCCTCCTCCCAGCTCACACACACTGCACTACATCTACACTAAAACATCTTCTTCCTCTTACTCTTGTACCTCTTATCGTTCTTCCTCTTACTCTTGCCTTCGCCAATGCCGTCCTCCACCTCCTCCTCTCCTCCTCCCTCTCCTCTCTGCCTCTGCCTGCTCGGCTCCTCGCGTGGGCCCTCCCCTTCACGACTTGCTATCCGTGGACGCTCAAATCCACAGAATGGCAAGTCCTGTAAGATAGGAGATCCCACTGTATACAGAGAGCTCTAGTAGCAACTTTTGAGACTACCCTAACTTAAAAGAGTAAGCTCGAAGGATGAGCTTTTCATAGACTTAAAGCCTATTTCCTCCAGATACAACTCATGAAATATAAATGAATTTCATGTTTGGACCTGGGGTTGCAATCTATCTCTAAGATAGCCCGTTATGGTAAGTTATAAATATGTACAAAATCTGAAAAAAAAAATATGAAAAAAAAATAAATCCAAAATCTAAAAAACACTTGTTGGTCCAAGCATTTTGGATAAAGATATTTCAACTTAGTGGTCTTATCTGTATATATTGTGTAAAACGTCCACTTATGGACGGTACTTATATATTCCCTGATGAGATCCATATCAGATCTTTCAATAGCAACTCTTTCAATAAGCTAGTACATTTACCTCTTCCTTTCCTTAACATTTTAAATATTTTTAGTTCATTCATGGTAATCCAGTGGTAACCTTTAGTAACAAATCCGTGATATTTTATTTTTATAAGAAAGATTAAAAGCCCAGGTGCCAATTTCAAGTTAAAAAAATCCAAAAAATAATCCTCCGTTTTAAAAAAAAAAAAAAAAAAAAATCCAAAAAATCTCCCCCTGTCCTCCCGTTAAGTTTAGTTGTTCTAACCTGTGGTCCCCTTCTTCTAAGAGATCTGAGTCTGAAGAAAACGAACTCAAAATGACAGTCCGTCCAAGAAATGGGATTTAAGAATCCCTTCCTTTTTCAGAGTTTCCTGAAAACTGGCCAACCTGGCCACCCTGTGGTAAACAAATGGGTTTCATAGAAAAGACAGAAATGAAGAAGTCTAAATGTCCGTGTTATGAAATCCCCCTGCCCCCCCCCCCCAAAAATTCCGGAAACAGAGAGAAACCATTTTCTTTCTGGATTCCCAGGGCTAAGCCTTCCCTAGCGACGAAACCCCACGACCAACAAAATTGAGCACTAAACTGTTTTTTTTAAAATGCTATAAAAACCAAAACCCGGAAACCCTGGAAATGAACAACATTTATTTTGCCAGCCTAGCCTGTGCCCAGCCTGCCTGGAAATACAAGTACAACAACACAGTTATTTGCCAGCCACTGCCTTGCTTTTGACTGAAAATGAAGTTGCGAAATCTTCATCGTTCAGGTGGTTTGCTGACCCATAGAACAGTTTTTCCCAGGGGTAAACAAAAAAAACAGTTTCCCAATTCAATCACAATCAATCAATCAACCATCCCTTAATTTCATTCAATTCACATTTTCAATTCATTCAACCAATACTCGTAACATATAAAACCCTTAAAAAATAACTCTTATCAAAATGTTTACTTATAAGAACTCGTACTCTTATAAACGCGTATACTCTAAATAACTCTTAACTCTTAAAGATTCAAAATGTTAATTAAAAAGACACGTAGAAAACGAACTCTCTGAATATGACCGAAAGTTGGTTCTTTCTTCTTCTTCTCTCGAGTTGGTTCTTTCCCATAGGCAATTGGTGTCTGCATTGGATGGATACCAACTCATTGTAATAAGTGGGACTTGTGAGCATTCATTGGATTAGGG
>NC_056526.1:92593891-92612873 GCF_019175285.1 Sceloporus undulatus
GATTTACATTAGCAAGACTACAGTCATACAGAATTTATAATTTGTTTGATCACATCACATGCTGTTTTTAAGACTCACCTCAGTTTCAACAGCAGTTTGTCATACAGTATTGCAGAGTCTCCTGTTTTTTGGGGGGGGGGGGAAACAGAAAAATTCCTTGCATTTGATACTTTAATGTTTAAACAAACACCAATTTAAATCTGTTTTTAAAATATATTTTCTGCCCCAAATACCTTCTATGTATTAAGAATACATATACTTTAAGATGGATTTAGCATTCCCATGCAAGCTTATCTCAACATGTTTCACTGGACTAAGCGAAACTTACTATTTAGTACTGTGCATGAAACTGAGTGTAAGCAAGTGCCCAGAACTTTCCAGAAGATGTAGATAATGGGCACCATACATATTTCTCCTAGAGGTGAAACATGAATGACTTTGCCATTTCAGTGGTAGAGACATCAGTTTAATAATAAAACGAGAGTTCAAGATCATTGTTATGTTAGATCATTCAGTGAATGAGCTAACATGGATTATAGTGCTAGAGGTTGTTTACTACTTTATACACTCATGTATAAGTCTAGAAATTTAGGTTAAAAATTGACCCCAAAAACCCATCAACCTATCCATGGGTCAGTGTAAGTACTGTATCTTAACTCTTATTTAAAAGAAGGAACCATCTCCTGGTGAAAAGCAAGAGTATAATATGTGAATCACTGACACCCTCTGCTCTCTCATCCATCCAGTCTTAAGAGTAAACACAAAGAGTTATATCTGCTAGAATTGTGTAAGTTCTTTTGCTTTTGTAAGTTCTTTTGTTTTGCTTTGCTTCATCCTTTAGATCATTTGCTATAGGCCCCTAAATTTTACCCTCAACTTATCGACATATCATAGCAAAATCCATAATTTTGGCCGCAAAACTTGCTCTCGACTTATACATGAGGTTGACAAGTATATACAGTGGTACCCCGGGATACGAATTACCCAGCTTACGAATTTTTCGGGATACGAAAAAATCCCATAGGGATTTATTGTTTCGGCTTACGAAGGTTTTTTCGGGTTACGAAAAAACCTCGGCGCTATTTTCAATGGAGCCGCGGCAGAGCCGCGGCTTTTTTTCCATTAGCGCCTATGGCAATTCAGGTTACGAAGGTTTTTCGGGTTACGAAATTAGCCGCGGAACGAATTAATTTCGTAACCCGAGGTACCACTGTACAGTAATTCTTGATCATCAGTATGAAGCCATAATAGAAGTTTGTGACCTATTGTATGGTTAAGTGTTTTCTCTACAATTTTGTTTTGTTTTGTTTTGTTTACAACAAAACAAAACTCAGGGCCTGAGCAAACAGAGAGGAAAAAAAAGGTTGGTCCTGGTTTTCCCCAAACTGGTTGGAGACCCCCTCTGTCCACACAGGCTGCTTTCAAGGCTGTGAAACACCCATGGGCAGTCCACACCATGCAGCATCAAGTTGCACCTCTTGAGAGGGGGGTTAATCTCCCTACTACGCATGCACGTCATTGCACAAAACAACCAACCAGCAATTGCCTTCCTCTTCCCACCCAGCTGCCATCCCATTGGATGCCCTGTGTGACCAGCCACACAATCACACAATAAATACATTGCCCGTAGAGTGCATTGGTCCGCCCAGTCACACATTGGCAAAGCACAATCATAGAGACTCACTGTATATGCCTACTTTGCACCCTTTACTCCATGCTCCCCTGTTACACTGACCAGTTTGTTTATGTTTTAATTACATCCATTATGTTATTGGCATCTTCCCATGTTTGCCCTACTTTCGCACCATGAAGTGTGTGACAGCTTGATGCAATGGGCTGATGGTGCATCTGGCCACTCGTGTGCCTGTATGTTCAAATGAAAAAAACTGTATGGTGAGCAATAGCCCTGGGAACTGCCTCTGTCTAGACCCAGGTCCTGTGCTCCAGATCACTTCCTTATGCTGCCAGGGGTTTCCCACATTCCCGTACTTATGCTGTGCTGTTTATATGCCAGTGCAATGATGAACATTTTTTGCATTAAAGCAGAGCATCAGGGCTTCTTTTTGCTCTGGAATGCAGTTTTGTGATCGTTTTCTCCTGGTTCTGCCCTGTGCATCATATAAATAGATAGGCTTCAAGTCAGTTTGAGGCCACTTTATTTTGCCAGTGTGGACAATCCCAAAAATTTTGAATTCACCTTTTGAAAATTCTACATTTGCATTTAAATTCTGAAAGCCAGCATGTTGTAGTGGTTTAATTGTTGGAGTAAGACACTGGAAGACCAGGGTTGAAATCCCTGCTCAGCCATGGAAACCCACTGAGTGACCTTGAGCAAGCCACATTCTCTCAGCCTCAGAGGAAGGCAAGGGCAACCCCCCTCTGACCAATTAATGCCAAGCACCCTGTGATAGGTTCTCATTAGGGTCGCCATAAGTCAGAAATGGCTTGAAGACACACAGCGACAGCAACATTGAGATTTGAATTGCTTTTAACTTATAGGTAATGTAACCAACAGTTAAAATTAATTTAAGTATTATACATTCATTTAAATAAAAATCCAATTCACTTTTTTAAAAAATAGTTTTTATCTACTCTGCTCTTGCAACCTTGAAGATATGGTGGATTGCTTGTTGATTTATATCTATGAATGGAACATCCATCTGTCAGTGAGCTGCTATATGCTAGGAAGAAAGTGAACATAATACTGAAGAAGTTATCAAAGTGGGTTAGCTTGAGGGGATCTACTGAAACTGCTAAGTCTTTGAGAAGATTTTAGGTTTGATATGAACTAAATGGTTTCTTAAAAAATCAGTTTGTGTCGGGGTTGTTTTTTTGAAGAAGTCCAATCTTAAAATGAAATTAGAATCCAGATCTATAACCAAACTGGAATTAATGCAAATATGTTAATGCTTACAATCTCAAAACTGAATACATGACCCACTGTCATACATATCAAGTTAAAAACTTTTACATGTAAAAAAAACCCCCAGATTTTTGAAGTCCAACTTTCTAGTTCTAGCATACATTATGGTTGTTGTTGTTGCTGCAGCTGTTGTTGTATACCTTCAAGTCATTTCTGACATGATGACCGTAAGGCGACCCTATCATGGGGTTTTCTCTGCAATTTTCTTCAAAGGGTGTTTGCCATTGCAGTCCTTTAAGGCTGAAAAAGCATGATTTGGTTTAAACCCTGCTGTCCAAAGTTGCATTCCAGCACTCAAACCACTACACCACATTGACTCTATTATTAACTTGATTATTTGGAGCTCAGGGCAGATCAATTTTCACAGGCTTTTAATCTATACTTACTCTTCAAATATACCACCCTATATTTCACTAGGATTGTTCTCTTAGCCTTCCTTGGTGATCTTGTACTGTCATCCGCTGCTTTTTGACAGTCCATGTTTCTACAGTCCATGTTTTAGACACTAACCAGCAGAACTACTTCTCTACTTCATCCATCCCATCATTCAAAATCTCACCCAATTAAAAATGTTCCCATGAAGAAGGGCGTAGATTGTTGTTGTGGGCTTTGTGCAGGTGTTTTTCATTTGTAAGCATTTCCCCCCTTTATCCTGCCCACGCCCCATCCATCCCTTGATCCTCCTCTTATCTCATCCCATGCATTCCAACCACATGCATCATGTTCTTGCGCTCATAGCAACCTCATCAGTGCCTTGGTCATCTTAAAATACTGGGTTCTGCATTTTGGTGATTTCTGGTTTTTGACTCTGCTCTGGTCTCTAACTTGTCAAATAAGTGAAATCGCCTGTACTTCCATGTTATGCCTTCTAACCATTTGAACTCTATCATTTATTCTGTTCTCAAATTTATAAATAATAAGGGCTCTGTTCATCAAACGATACCAGCTATTTAAAAAAAACCTCTGAACTGTCCTGTAACTGCCAACCTTGCTTCTAAAAACTCAGCGCTCCTTTGCCTTAATCCTTGCTTTCACACACACACACACACTCTATGATGATGTTAAGCTGTAGCCGGTGCAGAAGGAGGAGGCATTTTCAGAAGCAGCAACATCCAGTTCCCTTTCGCCTTAATCCCCATTTCCCCATCCCCAACAATGTTAAGTTAAGGCTATCTAGAGTGAGTGAATCAGCGTGGATGGAGGAGGCGTTTGGAGAAGCAGCAACATCCAGTGGCTCTTTGCCTTCTTTTCTACTTCCCCCTTCTTCTCTCACTCTACCTGGCCTTTGCTTAACATCATTGTCCAGGCCTTGGGAGGGCAGAGGTGGCAGGGGACACATGCATCAAGCTAGCAGTGGGGCGATGAAGAGTTTACTGGAGCAGCAGCACATGGGCTGAGCAAGGCAAACTAAGTAAACCAGCCAGTGAGAGGGAAAATGTGTGAATGGGTGAGGGAGCAGACAGGTGAACTGGGCAGAAGCCACCTCTGTCAGGGACTGCATGCACCATGGGTAGGAGGGGACTGTTGGCAGGAAAGGAGATGGAGAGGAGAAGGAGGGCAACAAGAATGAGCCACTGTTGCCACTGTCGCTATCCTAGTCATACCACTCCTTTCATGTTCTCATCTTTCTCTTCCTTCTTGAGAAAAGTATGACAACACTGGAAGAGTCTCTTAGCCTAAAGTAGTTCACAGGATTGTTGTGAGGATAAAAATATGAAAAGGTCTATATAGACTGACTTAAACTCTTTGGAGGAAAGTTGTGATATAAATGTAACAAAATACATAAATAAATAATCAAGCAGCAGAAGAGTTTGTATGTGTGATTGTATGCTGCTCTCCCCAGTTCTTTATACTTTACTATGACCACCACACCCTGCATGGAAGAAGAATAAGAGAATAAAGTCAGATGAGAAAAGGGCTCAGGAGTATAGGACTCGGTCAACTTATTCATTTTCTGCTTATACATTATTGCAGAGGGTCTTAGTAGGAACTGTCATTTGACCTCGGCAGTTTCTGGAGTGTCAGATAAAGTGGTAGGTGTTGCCAGTGTTGGAGTTTAGCTTTGGGGCCAATTCTCCATACTCTTAGGTAGTTCCATCTCTTTTAAACAAAGATAATGAGAGCAGTAGAAATTTTATCCTGGTGCCACTGTATTTGTTCATTCATTTGCTTCCTTGGAATCTCCTTGTAATGTTCTTTCGCTGTTTTGTAGGATTCTTAGCAACAATAAGATATCAGGATTGAAGAATGGTTCCTTTGCTGGATTAAGTCTTCTTGAACGATTGTAAGTATCTATATATATATAAAGTTTTGAGTATTGTGGGGAAAATCTAACATAGTTTCATTAAATGTATTTTATTGATGCTTTTTAAAAATAAAGATGTTCTAGCAATTGTAGTTGTATAAATATTTTTAAACAAAATTAGATTGTTTTGGGTCAAAAGAAATAAAAGAATAAGCACCAAGAAAGATGACACCTCAGTGCTTCTCAGGCAAATTTGGAGCTATAAGGATGGTGCAAAAGTTGTGTACTTTTAGATATTGTTCTACTGTTTGGTTTTATTTTGCAAGCTGAATTTTCAGCCGTGTGAGAAGACAGAAGCAGCCTGGAGAAAACACAGGAGGGCAGCAAAACATGTAGATGCTCCTTGAAAAGAGAGTGAACAAAGAATACCCGTGCCATTGCAAACAGCTTGTATGGAGGGATACTTGGTCTGTGTAGGTACCATGTCCCTCTTGACAATGAAAAAATAAGCCAGAGAAAACACTGGCATAAATGGATTCCTTTTCCCAAACACCAGTAACAATATATTCTGCAGTTAAGTTCCAGGTAATTTCACTATCTCACTCAGCAGAGAGTGAGGTACTGGTAGTTTTAAAATAATACACAAGTGCCTGGTGGTGAGAAGAGAGGCTGAAACACAGAGATGAAATCGCTGTTTCGATACAAGTAGAGGTGCAATATTAACTATAACTTAATATAGTTGATATGAATGACAAAATAACTGGCACAACTTTCTTTTGCTTTGAATCACTGTGTTGGGAAAACTGTACCTCGCATGTGTACAGTTAGAACATGCAGCTTATTGGCTTGTGGAGAACCTGCTAAATCTGCCTTCCAAGCTAGGATGGAATCTACCTGTATTTTTCCAGTCAGTTGATTTAGCTCTGTTACCTCCCATTACTTTCTGCATCATCTTAACTGTGCCACCTCTACTTGTGTAGCCTGGCTTCTTACTTTTTTATGACCTTCTAGGTTTCAGTGTGATAGAAAAGTACATAATTTTTTATCAGCAACATGTAAAATTATTAGCTATCTCCATATCAATACATAGGAATTTGTTTTTTTTGGGGGGGGGGAATAGAAACTTTACTTTATCATACAACCTCTTTTCTTACTTCCATTTCTATTCTTATAAATTGTCCTTTTATAAACAACTGTGGAGGTCACCCTTAGTAAGTAGATGATCTTTTATTAATGAGCAAGAAAAGGTTAAGACTAGCCTAAAGTGTTTTTTCCAAATACCAAGATTTAAATTATTTCTGAACTTAAAGAATTATGCTTTTAAAAAAAGCAAAGAGCTAGACAAGTGTACTAGCTGGAACATTCTGTAAAGCAGATTTGTGTGTCACTAATGCAGTCACTTTCTTCCTTCAAATTTTCAAGCTATTTTGAAGCTTGCATATTTTGCTAATTAAAGTTAATCAGCTGAAATATGAAGATGGTAATCTGGAAAGCTTTCCAAGCATCTCAGCAATTGAATCCTGCAGCCTAAAGTACTTATGATATATACAGTTTAATGCAGGGTTGGTGATACAGACATTGTTCTTACACCCCTTTCTTTTTGTAGAAGATGGAAAGTTCTTATACTTGTCAATTGGTATCTCACTGCTTGGTTACCTAGACTTCATGTTTGCAGACAATAGAATAATTTAGTAGGTGGATCAGAATTCCCCTTAAGAATAATGTTAAGTTTTAGATTTTTAGGAAATGTTCGATTCAGAACAATAAACACTGAGTATCCCTTATCTGGAATTCCATAATACATCAAAAGGCAAAATTGTCCACATGGGTAGCTGAGAGCGTGTCACTTTTGCTTTCTGATGGTTCATTGTACACAAACTTTGTTTCATGCACAAAATTATTAAAAAATACTGTGTATAAAAGTATCTTCAGGCTATGTGCATAAAGTGTTTATGAAACAAATCAGTACAGTGGGCCCTCGGTATCTGTGGGGGATCTGTTCCAAATCCCCCTGCGGATGCCAAAATCCACGGATCCTTAAGTCCCGTTGACTTCAATGATGGCACAGTCACACAGCCACATCACCATTGAAGACAATGGCACTTTGGAGGAACTTCCTTCTCATCCTCTTCTCCCCCCCCCCCCAACTGCTTGTTTCTCACCACCGCTTTCTTCTCACACCGTGCCACACCTTCCTCCTCCTGCCTTGTGCTGTGCCACGCCTTCTCCTCTTCCTCTTCCTCCCACCTCTCCTTCCTCCTCTTCCCACCTCGCCTTCCTCCTCTTACTCCCACCTCACCTTCCTCTCTCCTTGCCTTCCTCCTCACACTGGACTGCACCTTCCTTCTCTTCCTCCTGCCTCCCCTTCCTCCTCTTTCTCCTTGGGCCATACCTTCTATTCCTCCACTTCTTCCTCCTGCCTTACCTTCCTCCTCTTACTTGCTGGGCTGCTCCTTCCGCTTCCTCTTTCTCCCGCCTCGCTTCCTCCTCCTCCCACCTTGTGCTTTACTGCACCTTCTCCTCCTCTTCCTCCTCCTCACTCTGTGCCTTCTTCCTCCTCCCACCTTGTACCATGCTACGCCCTCTTCCTCCCAGCTCACACTGCACTACGTCTTCTTCCTCTTACTCTTGCGCCACGCCTTCCACCTCCTCCTCTGCCCTCCCCTCCACGACCTTGCTATCCGTGGATGCTCAAATCCACAGATGGCAAGTCTGTAGATAAGGAGAGCCCACTGTATACAGAGAGCTCTAGTAGCAACTTTTGAGACTACCGTAATTGAAAGAAGGAAGCTCGAAGGATGAGCTTTCATAGACTTAAGCCTATTTCCTCAGATACACTTATGAAACATAAATGAATTTCTTGTTTGGACCTGGTCGCATCTCTAAGATATCCCGTTATGTATTTATAAATATTACAAAATCTGAAAAAAATCCAAAATCTAAAACACTTTTGGTCCCAAGCATTTTGGATAAAGGATATTCAACTTATTGGTATTTCTATATATATTGTGTAAAACAGTCCACTTATGTACTTATATATCCCTGATGGAGATCCATCAGATCTTTCATAGGCACTTCATAATCTAGTACATTTCCTTAACAATTTAAATATTTTTAGTTCATTCATTGTAATCCATTGTTAACTTTATTAACAAATCCTTGAATTTTATTTTTAAGCCCAAGTGCAATTCAAGTTAAATCCTCCCTTTAGTTTAGTTGTTCTTAACCTGTGGTCCCTTCTTCTAAGAGATCTGAGTCTGAAGAAAACTCAAAATTGACAGTCCAAAGAAATGGGATTTAAGAATCCCTTCCTTTCAGTGTCCGGGAACACTGCCAACCTGGCCACCTGTGTAAACAAATGGGTTTCATAGAAAAGACAGAAATGAGAAGTCTAAAATGTCGTGTTATGAATCCCCCAAAGATGCCGGGAACAGAGAGAACCATTTCTGGATTCCCAAGGCTAAGCCTCCATAGCAACCACAAAATTGAACACTAAGGTTTTTTTAAAATGCTATAAAACCCTGGAAATTACAACAGTTATTTGCCAGCCTGCCTGCTGTTGACTGAAATGAAGTTGCTATCTTTCAGGTGGGTTTGCTGACCCATAGCAACAGTTTTCACCAGGGGTAAACAACAGTTTTCAATTCACCATACTCTTATCAAAATGTCAATTAAAAGACACTAGAAACTACTCTCTGAAATAATGACTACAGTTGGTTCTCCATATGCATGGATTCTGCATTGATGGATACCTCATTGTATATAATTGGGACTTGAACATTCATGGATTATGGTATTCATTTAGGGGGGAGGGTTCCTGGAACCAAACCCCAGAATAGCAAAGGCACACTGTACATACACAGAATATGTTGAAATAATTCCATGTTATTTAAAAATGTTGAAATATTATTGAAAATTATTGCAAATCTGCCTTAAAGGAAGAATACGCACCTAGACTATGAAGTGGCTATACAAGGAAATAATGTTTTATTCTCTGTTACTGAGAACAAATATGCCAACAAAGTTGTTAGATTTATAGTACTTTCTAACAAACTGAAATGCTGATATTAAGAAAGGTACTCATTTTACCAACCTACAAAAGGATGGACATCAACCTTGAGCCCTAGGATTGAACTCAAAACATTGTGGCTGCAGTACCAGCGTTTAAAAGCTGCATGAACAGGGCTACAAAGATACAAGAAATCTAGCTATACCTAAATTGCTCTTCAGGTCCTTAGAGGTCTGCAAACAGAGGCTGGATGGCCATCTGTCGGGGATGCTTTGATTGTGATTTCCTGCATGGCAGGGGGTTGGACTGGATGGCCCTTGCAGTCTCTTCCAACTCTGTGATTCTATGATTCTAAGTCATTTCTGACTTACAGCAATCCTCAGGGGTTTTCTTGGCAAAATATGTTCAGAGGAGGTTTGCCATTGCCATCAATTGCATAAATTACTTCACTATAAACTTTGGGCCAGTACAGACGGCCCTAAAGAGGCAGCTTGATGCCGCCCCTTTGAGCACCAGATTTGGGCCACAGCAACCACACACTGCTGCCTCGAACAGGCGTTTTTCCAGCCCAAAAAGAAGCAGCAAAATGCCTCCCATTTTTGGGGCAGAAAAAAGCAACCCTTTCCATGGTGTTAGCAGCTCTTCTGCACTCTTGCAGCATGTCAAGCTGCCACACAAACCATACTAAAAAGGGGTCCAAACCTTTAACATTGTTTTCCCCCAAAAAAGCCCAAAGGGGTTGGGAGTGGGGAATAAAAAGAAATTCAAATGTAAAAAAGTGTCCCTGGCTCCCAAATAGCAGAAACAATCCAGAAGAACACAGTCGGCCCTTCTTAAACACAGATTTTTTTATTCATGGATTCAAGCATCCATGGTTTGAAAATGTTCAAAAAAAAGTATAAATTGCAAATATCAAACCTTGATTTTCCATTTTTTATAAGGGACACCATTTTGCTATATCATTATATTTAATGGGACTTGAGCATCCACGGATTTTGTTATCCACGGAGGATCTTGGAACCAAATCCCGGTGGATAACTAGGGTCTACTATACCAGTAAAATGTTTTCCTGAAAATGTCTGTAAGCTCCCTTAGAGGGGAGCAAAAACATGCCCCAGAAGTATTGTGGCACTTTGGAGAGAGGGTTCAAAAATTCAAAAAGAGTTGTTGGTGCAGTGGACAGTGTGGCCATCCAAGGTTTCCTGTGGGTCAGTGCAGCCCCCTAACAGTTGTCCACTTCTGAGGTAGAGCTATATGTAGCATCCAGCCACTATAGACAACTCTCTGGTCCAGCCTAGATAGCTTCTGTCCTGTTGCAGCTATGCTTTTCCAGAAGGAGTGGGAAGAGGTATTGTTTCTGTCAGCAACCTGGTTAGGAGAGATGAAAAGCAACCCCAAGATGGTTGATATATTTCTGGAATGAAAAATTGTTGGTCTTTCCCTGCCATCTGTCTTGAGGTCACAGCAGATAGCTAGGAACTTGATGAGCTCAGGAGAGGATACAGGTGTGGCTGCCTTCAGTGAAGGGTAGAACTGTATCTCTTTTGTCTCACAGCTCTGTGAGTATTGTGTACACCAAATGTAGTTCACATACAGGTTTGTTAACTATGAATTGGAGCCAGAAGAACAACTAACAACATTAAAATAATTATTTAATTCTTGGATTCATCTTTGAACCCAGGTTTCTGTGATAGCCAGGAATGTGTTTGCATACTTAAAGCTTGTGTGCCAACTGTGATCTTTCCATGAGATGCTGAATCTGGCTACAGTGGTACACACCTTAATTACATCCCATTTGGGCTGTTGTAACAAGCTTTACCTGGGACTGACTTTGAAGGGTGTATAGAAGCTGCAGTCAGAGCGTTAAATAGGGCAGGTTACAGAGGCCATACTACTCCCCTGTTAAAACAGCTCCACTGTCCGCCAGTTTGCTTCCTGGCAATATTCAAAGTCCTGGATATGGGCTGTAAAATCCTATATGACTCAGACTGTCTGGCAGACCATAGCTCCCTATGTATGACCATGCCCAGGCCCTGAAATCATGAGAGGCCCTTCTGTCTGTCTCACTACTATCACGGACATGGTTGGTGTAGACACAAGATAGTGACTGCCTGAAGACTCTGGAACTACCCAAGAAGGTCAGAATGTCATCCTTCCTGCTATTCTTACATTGCCTGGTGAAGACCTATCTATTCTGGCAAGCATCTAAAATGGAAAACTTTCAAAGAATTGACTAAGAATGGTGCTTTGTTTTAGGCTGATTTATTTTAATTGCTTTTTATTTTTTGATGATTTTTTTTGAAGTGTAGTGTTAAATCTAATGTTCTGAATAGTTTAATCCTATTTCAATGTTCATTTTTGGTATGTTTTTAGGTGTATTGTGTTTTTGAATTGTAAGCAGTCTAAAGTCCCATTTTGGAGGAAAGATGGAATATAAAAATAGGATTTTTTTTCTAGATTCTTTTACTGGGGGGAGTATATTACTTTCGCTCCCATGTAGTCAAGTAGTTTTCCAGTTTGAAAATTCTGTTTTGAGATTACTTTTTAAATGACAAAACATTGTACTTTTTTTTTCAACAGGGACCTTAAGAACAATCTTATTAGTGTTATAGATCCAGGAGCCTTTATAGGACTTTCATCTTTAAAAAGACTGTAAGTATTTGTTCTTGATAACCTGGAATTAAGTGCAGTGTCAGGAGGTAGCTGTTTGTGTATAGCCTGTCGTAAAGTTCATTTTATATGTTTAAAAATCCCTTACAACCATGGGTACTTTACAGTGTCTTCTTGGTGTTATTTAGTGCTTGAGTTATTTTTCATGTTTTAAAATACTGTGTACAATTTTTATTACACCATCTTTTAAAAATGTATATTTGGAGAACATACAGAAAAGGATAACTAAAATTAGAAAGTGTTTGTATTACGCTTAAAGAAGACAGCTCAAGAGCTTAGGCCTAGGGCAAGAAACAAGTACAGTAGTGACTTGTTTTGATAATACTGTGCTTCTTCTCTCCATTCAACATTATTGTATGAACTACAACCCATATCTAGTGATTTGTTCTAGCGAGACTAGACCCGTTGGATTGCTGGGACTTATACAAAAGTTAACTCACCATTTCCTCAGTGTATCTAATTTCAGTGAAGAATAAAAATTGGATTTAAACCAAAGTGTTATGGTTAGTCAATTATATACACACTTTCTAGAAAGTAAGCCCAATTGAACTCACTGAGATTTATTCCAGAATTGCCCTATAAATCTGACATCTTTAATTACTAACACTTTTAACAATGCTTTTTTATCTTTTGTATTTCTTAATGTACAAGTACCCTCCCCGTATACTTGGTGCTTCAGTTTTGGATTTGATTGCTGTTTTGTTTTGTTTTTACTTTTGTTTTTAAAATGTACTTGAATTAAATTAGTTTATCAGTGTATTGATGTGCAGTCCAGTCAGTCATCTTTAAGCATCTCTGATTCTAATCATAATGACCAGTGTTCTGTGTCAGCTACTTAGTTATGTATCATTAAGTAACTCTCCTGGCTCAACCTACCCTCCCTCCCCCCGCCAAACCTGATGGAAATGTCATGCTCAGATTGCCAGCAAAGTGGACCTCTTTTTTTCCCATGCAGCTGATGCGTGTTAAAGTATATTGGAGGGGAGTTATGATTGTGGAAATAGTATCACAGATGTGAGTAAGTAGCAATCGTGAATACAGAACAATTATGGTCTTGGATAAGTAAATCTATGTAGCTGTTCCATGTTCATGATCACCACCTAGTCACAATAGTAACACTATGGCCACAATCATATCTCCACCTAACTTACTTTACCAGGCATCAGCTGCATGCAGAGAAGGAAGACAATTCTGCCTGCCATCAGAGCACAGGTAAATGATATTTCCATCGAGTTGGGGGCAGGAGATTTGGGCCAGGAGAGGTTATTTAAATATACTATGTCAAGTAAGAAATATATTGTATGCTGAAGCGATTTCTCACTTTTCCCTCCACTATTGACAGAGATTTAACAAACAACCAGATAGGATGCCTGAAAGCAGATATGTTTAAAGGACTTGCAAATCTAGTCAGATTGTAAGTATGTTTATATTAAATTAATTTTGATGTACACAATGACATTTAAGGTTTTTTTTTCTTCCTTATTTTGATGAAACCTTTTTACTAAACTATGGCCCCTTACAGACAGGCCAAAATAAAGCTGCTTCGGGTCACTTTGGAGGTATGCTGTTTAAATAATACATGCGTATTAAGAGCCCGGAAGCCACACCAAAGCCACAATCCCGTCCTAAGGACTTGTGCACAGCTTTGGTGCAGCTTCAAGACTCTTAATACACATGCATCATTTAAACAGCATACCTCCAAAGTGACTCGAAGCAGCTTTATTTTGGATGGCTGTATAGGGCCAATATTGTCAGTTTATTGATCAGATGATTAGTACATTGGATTGTCCTAGAGAGGAGAGGTTTCAAAATTCCAGAATTTTTACCAAAATGTTTACATTTTCTGCAGTAATAAAATGATATCTACTCCCTTCATGAAATTTGTATAGTTGCAGTTTTTAATTTAATTTTTCGGAGCTGGCAGCACATGTTGAGTTTCCTTATCTGGAATTCTGAAATAGAAATATTTGAAAAACCAAAACTTTTTTTAGTGGGTGTCTGAGATGGTGACACCTTTGAATTCTGGTGGTTTGTTACAAAGTCACAAAAACTTTGCTTCATTTATAAAATTACTGATTTTTTTTTATATAAAATTACTTTAAGGCTATATGCATAAGTTGTAATGACATGTTAATGAATTTTGTGTGTAAGCCAGAGTCCCATCTTCAAAATATTTTGTTATGTATTTACATGCAAATAAAGGTATTCAAAAATCCAAAATCCCAAACACCTCTGGTCCCAAATATTTTGGATAAGGGAGATTCAATGAATATTATAACTTTTGCTGGGAGAATCTTTGGAAGGTGTATTACAACTTGTATTGAAGGGGATAAATCTGCTTGGTACAGACTGGAGGGCATTGGATGATTGATGGTCTAAGTTGAAAAAGTAGGACCCCCTCAACACTGGAAATAAATAATCCCACTTTCACACAAGTTTGACCATTTGCACCGTAACACTTTTCCTTTTGAAAGACAGAAAAATGCCCTAGATAGAAAGACAATTAGACATGGAATACATGACCACTGTTTTTAACGAAAAGGCTTGCCAGGATGCATATTTTAAACTTTCTTTTAACAGATAACATAAATAGTTACAATTTGAAATGAAGCCTACTCGTATTGATCCAGAATAGGACTGGTCTCTCCAAAGTTTTGGAGAAAGGATAGAAAATCTAAAAGAAAGATGTGTCTGCAGGAACTGTTTAACAGGGCTCTTGGCTTAAGCCTCTGTCTCAGCCTCCATTTTCTACCTCCAGCGTAATAACTAGATAGAAGGAGCAAACTAGTAGAAGAGGGTTGAAAAAATCTAAGGGCAAATTGTGCAAGGTTTTGGTCATAACAGCTCTGATAATAACTAGAAAATTTCCCAACCCTAGGGAGAGAAAACACACTATCCTATGTAGTTTTTATTATTTTCTTTATCATTAGTAATATTTTTTTTATTTGAAAATCATTACTCGTTGTTGTTTAGATTTCATTATATGCTACCACCTGCTCTACAACTGGTGGATCTTTTGATATTATAATTGACAGAAAGATTGATCTGCATACATTTCCTGCTCCTTCCTTCCTTAATTTAATATATGTGTAGTGGTTTTCATGAATCAATACAGTAGACATTGATATATTACTATACAGTCATTGTGTACTGCATGTCTTTATGTTAAGATGCACACTAGTGATTGGTACAACATGAAAACAGTGCTGATATATCATAACTCATAACTGTATAGAACAAATGATGGAGTATATAATGCTACTCTATGCCTTTTCTATGATGTTAGAATTTAAACAGCAGTTGATATTCTAGTATTTCTTGCCAACACTGTGGGTGGCAGATAAACAAGTAAATTTATTCTTGGCATTTTGCTAAAGATACCATACCTCCTATTATTACACTCATGATCATTGGTATTACTTCAGCTCTCCAAATTTTCACATCTCTATACCCTAAAGGCACCAGATCCTGTCTGACCTTGGAAACTAAGCAGGGTCAGTCTTGGTTAGTATTTGGATGGGAGAATGCCAATGAATACCAGGTGCTGTAGGCTTTATTTCAGAGGAAGGAACTGGCAAAACCAGAATATTCTTTGCTTAAGAAAACCATATGAAATCCATGGGGTCACCATCGGTCAACAGACAACTTGAAAGCACATACACACAAATGCACACACAAGAAATTAGAATGGTCACACACGCACAGATATGAATCAATTTCAATTCTCCAAATTACAGTCCTTGAGTAGGCAAAGCAACACTAGCCATCTATAAAGACCAAGATTGTGGGACTTCTAAGTTCTGCAGAAGTACAAAAGATCTTATGTGTGGGAGGAGATAGAAGAAACTGGGGTAAAAGCCCATTGATAACTGAGCTTGCTTAACAGGCATGCAGTGCTCATTGTTGAATAACAGAAATTGGGAAGAACTGAATTAAGTGTCAGGCATGTTGAACTGGAGCAGTGCAGTATCTTATAGGCACACTTGTAAATATCTAATGTGATTTTTTTAATTGTCTAGAAATCTTTCTGGAAATCTGTTTTCATCACTTGCACAAGGAACATTTGATCATCTTACTTCACTGAAGTCTCTGTAAGTATAAATCTGAGTGTTTCATGTATGTGAGCATTAGTCTTCTAGTAGACTTTCTGTGAAAATTAAGTGCAGAACATCAAACCAAATTTGATTTCATATTATTTGAAATCAGTAATGCAGGAGGCATATTAACTTTGTCTAAGTAAAAACTGTCTGTCTGCATCTAAAAGTATATACACTTGTTCCTCTCTATTCACTAGGGTTAGGAGCATAAGACCCCCGTGAATATGGAAAAACCACAAATAACAAAAACACCATGTTTTACCTAGACACCTCTCTAGGTCCTCCAGTGCAATTCTGTGGTCAACGTCTGACAGACACTGACCATAGAACTGCCCTGGAGGAGCTACAAATGCTTAGTAGAGTATTCTCTTTAGGAATCTCTAGGTCTTTCAGTGCAACTTTTAGTTAAAGTTGGCCATAGAGTTGCACTGGAGGACATAGATATTCCTAGAGATAACATATTAATCAAATCCATGAATAATCAAATCCGCAAACATCAGAACCGCAAATATGGAGGGATGAGTGTACTTGCATCACTGATAATGATCTAAGCATATGTAAGTTTCAGACATAATTAGCCAGTTGCCTGATTGCCTATGACAAAAAAATTATGTCCAAATAACAGGATATAGATACTTGGGCTAAATGGTGGATGACATTTGGTTTATGTGATCACATAACTTTAAATTAATTTTTTTAAAAAAATACCCTTTGCGTTGGCAAATAGTCTAATAAAATGTTTGTACACTTATTATTTATAAGGCAGTAATTCATAATTGGATATTTTCAATAATCCAAAGTGGGATTGCATCTTGTTTACAGATTTCTGGGAACATCTTATTTATGTAGTCAACATATATACCACTTGAAATAAGATTTTATCTTGTCATATCAGAAACACTATCTCTTTTTTTGTGTATGTGTTCCAGAGAATTTCAGACTGATTATCTGCTGTGTGATTGTAATATGTTGTGGATGCAGCAATGGATGCAAGAAAGAAACATAACTGTTCGTGATACCAGATGTGCTTACCCAAAGTCACTTCAGGCTCAACCGGTTTTGAGTGTTAAGCCGGGGCTTCTAACATGTGGTAGGAAGAATGTTACAAGCAAACAATGCTGAATTGTTTTACAGTGGTGCCTCGGGTTACGAAATTAATTCGTTCCGCGGCCGCTTTCGTAACCCGAAAAGCCTTCGTAAGCCGAATTGCCATAGGCGCTAATGGGGAAAAGCCGCGTTTCGTGCGAAAAAGCCGAAAAAAGCACCAAAAATTTTCTTCGTATCCCGAAAAAACATTCGTAACCCGGAACAATGATTTCCTATGGGATTTTTTCGTATCCCGAAAATTTCGTAACCTGGGTATTTCGTATCCCGAGGTACCACTGTATATGTATTCCTTGTCAAAGTATACCTTTTACTTCTGTTTTCCTCTTAATTTGGTTTATTTTCACTTCTTTTCATTATGTTGTTCTACCATCATAGCTGGAATTTGGAGGAACTCTTTTTTTGCCGTCATGGAGAATTTGAAAACAGAATTATATATTTCACTGAAATATAGAAATACTGAATTGAACATTTTTACCAAATTGAGATGACAATCATTATTAGGGTGGATGCAGTCTAGTACTATATAGTATATTCATGGCAGGTTTCTTTCAACATAAGGAAGGAAGGGGTTGCATACAACTAAATGTTTGTATGCATCTCCTTCCCTCCTTATGAACCTAGGACAATCTAATAAAACCAATTGACTGTAGGTTCAGGACTGAATGAAGAAAGGAATAACTACTTCATGCTGCACATTATTAACCAGCAATGTTGATTTTTATTGTGTGCAACCCTGAGATCTTTAGATAGTTAGTCGGATATAAATGTTAAAATAAAAAAAATGAACACATTACTGCAGAATAGGGCAATAGCTAACAGTTCAATGGCCTTATAAAGACATTTGAACAATGAATAGAAGAGATAGTTGTTGGAAGCCCCAAATTAAGAAGTATTCCTTTTCATACTAGATGTTGCAGACAAACTGTAGGGGGAAGATCATGGAGGAAAATGCGACTAATGCATATGTACCTTCAGACAGTGATGCACGTGCATTTTAATACTGTACTAGGTTTTAAGCCATAGAATAATATGACAATGGAAAGTGGTCCTCATTTTACTCTGTAGCAGGATATATCATTTAGCCTGGTACTTCTAACATTGTTTCTAACTACATAACATGATAGTGTAATATTTTGATTTTTTAAAATTTGTTTTCACTTTTAGCAATATTAAAATATTAACTCTGATAAGTATGTATTTGAAACTTAGAGCATGGTATTTTGTTTCAATGGAATATAGGTCCCCCTCTGGAGCTGCCATCTTTCTACATGACTCCTTCTCATCGTCAGGTTGTGTTTGAAGGAGACAGTCTGCCTTTTCAGTGCATGGCTTCATATATTGATCAGGATATGCAGGTTCTGTGGTATCAAGATGGGAAGATAGTTGAAACAGATGAATCCCAGGGTATTTTTGTTGAAAAAAACATGATTCATAACTGCTCACTCATTGCAAGGTAAGGATTTGACAAAGCACTGGGATTTCTCTTAGTCATGTGTGACCCAAGAAAGAAATTTTCTTACACAGTCCATAACTATTTAGTGTTTATTTGAACTGTCTTCTGCAAAAGATAATTCAAACAAAGAAATAATTTTGCAAAACAGCCCTTTGTATATTCATTCCTTTTGCAAAGCCTCTGTTTTCAAGAGATTAGACACTTTCTGGACTAATACAATGTTACAGTTATCACAATTTCCTTGCTCATTTGTATTGGACAAATATTTTCTAACATAAATGGAGATACAGTGGTGCCTCAGGTTACGAAAGTAATTCGTTCCGCGGCCGCTTTCGTAACCCGAAAAGCCTTCGTAAGCCGAATTGCCATAGGCGCTAATGGGGAAAAGCCGCGATTCCGTGCGAAAAAGCCGAAAAAAAGCACCAAAAGTTTTTTCGTAACCCGAAAAAACATTCGTAACCCGGAACAATAATTCCCC
>NC_056526.1:92612973-92614004 GCF_019175285.1 Sceloporus undulatus
AACCCGGAACAATAATTCCCTATGGGATTTTTTCGTATCCCGAAAATTTCGTAACCTGGGTATTTCGTATCCCGAGGTACCACTGTAATTAGCAGCCAGAAAATAACTGGAAGAGTAAAAAAAGAAAGCTTACTAGTATTTCACTGGTCCACACTGCCATTATTCATTGTGATTGTTTGTAAAAATAATAATCTGGAAGATGTTTTCCTTACTGTGTTTGAGAGTAAATTATTGCTTAATTCCTAGTAGGATGACAGACTAATACATTTCTATCATTATGCACATTTCTAATATGTGCATAAACTGAGTAATTTGTCTTTGGAACAGATTTTACCATTTAAAATGGATTTTATGTGACACTGAATGCTATTCTCACCTTTTCTCAGTGCTCTGACCATCTCAAATATTCAGGCTGGATCTACTGGAAACTATGGGTGTCATGTGCATACCCGACGTGGGAATAATTCAAGGACCGTTGACATTGTGGTATTGAACAGCTCAGCGCAGTACTGCCCTCCAGAAAGGGTTGTCAACAATAAAGGCGACTTCAGGTTGGTGATGACAGCTTTGAAGGGGACTAAGTTGGCTGTTCTTATAGACTGATTTTGAACTCAAGAGTTTCCTGATTCTTTCCCCCTTGATGATAATAAAGAATTGGTTATTATAGTTGTCAGTGGTGTTAGAGGAGAAATGTGGAACCAAAATCTTACTCGGCCTGTTTGCTGACAAAATACTAAAATATTCAAGTGATGATGGTTATAGTGTAAGTAACCAAAGTTCTAAATCTTCCTTAAGTTCTTAGGACAACAATTTAATAGAGTGTATACAATTCATTGTAGTTGTATTAATGCACAATAAGTATCCATGATTTCACTTGGGAAGGTAACTGAAAATCCAGACTTTGTCTAAATAAATTGGAAATGTTATTAGATAACTAGTATGTGCATTTTTATGACACAATCGGAAAATCATATATATATATATTGCAACACTATCTAAATCTAGAAAGAGATTACTTGATGTGGGACATT
>NC_056526.1:92614014-92750233 GCF_019175285.1 Sceloporus undulatus
GTACACACTTATCTTCTTTTGGTACTTATTTCTTCAACTTTTGTCAGTTTGATCTCTTTTCTACTGGTCAGTGTAACAACACATTGCCTCAGGAGATGCCAGCTATAACAGATCCTCTCTATAGACGATAACTCCTTTTTTAATGTATACGTATTACATACCTCAAAATGTAGTAATATGATCTCAGCCATGTAAATAATAAAGCCATTGTCTTTTATTGATGCTTGTTCATAATTTACACACACACATTATGTGGAGATATTTGGACTTGCAATTAGCAGTAAAAACAGGTGGCAAGAGCTTAAATTAACCTGTACTGCTCAGTGATTATTTAGTGTAATAGGATTTTGCTCCTCTAGAATTCATTGGAAGAAAGCATAGTTTCTGGAACCATCTTTTCATTAGAAGGTTCAGTAGAGCTTGGTTTTCTACAAAAGGGTTTTGTCTGTAGTATAGAGTAATAGCAAAGTGTTATTTTCCACCATTTAAAGCCATACAGAAATCAGTGTTTGATTTGTATAGGAAATTATTCTGAGCAAATGGCTATAAATGCACCCAGGAACATTTACCTTTATTATTCTTGGTGTGAATGGCTAGAGCTTAGCTGGAAGTATCTGTTTTGTACCTCTTCAAAGCCATTTCATATTGAAGTAGTAGAATTAAAATCCATTTCTTCTCCAGGGAGAAAATATATATGCGCAAAGAGAAAGGTACATGTGCATTGGATGTACTTTGTTCATTTTAATCTGATTGTCCTTTGAAATTCAAAAAGTCTATCTCGCTATTTGCTCAACAATATAATTTTCTACAACTGCCTAATATAGTGTGCATCATACACAGAGTCTAGTTATTTCTCACCACAACAACATATAAAATAGCAAGCCTTTAAAAAAAAACTACTGAAATGTTTAATGCATGTTTCTTTCAAGATTTCTCTGAAAATAAGATACCTTATATTTTAAGTTATCTAGCGCTAGCATCCTGATACCAACAATAGCTCCCCATACTTCTAGGAAACCTTCAAATTGGACATAAAAGCAATAATCTTCTCCTGCTGTCCCACGATCACCACCACCACCCCTAGTTGTTGGTATTAAGCATAATGCATCCTGCATTCCAACTATGTACCAAGAGGGCACTTTGATACATACCGTATATATTCAACTATAAATCGGCCTCATGTATAAGTCGAGGGCAGGTTTTGAGATTAAAATTATGGATTTTGATATGACTCATGAATAAGTCAAGGGTAAAATTTATGGGCATGTAAATGAAGATGTAAAAGATGAAGCAAAGGAAAACAGTGCCAAAGAACTTACAAAATTCTAGCAGTGAGTGGTAGAATTTAAAGAACTATATTTACAATGACCCATGGATACGTAAACTCAGTTTTTTGGGGGTCAATTTTTAAACCTAAATTTCTAGACTTATACATGAGTATATACAGTAGTTACCAAACTAACAGTTTTGGTTGAAAAGTGAAAGTGTAGTCTCCACAAGTGTTCTAAAGGGAGTAGGAATACATCTTGTGACTCTGAAGTCAGTACAGTGGGCCACTGTTATCTGCTGGAGTTTGGTTCCAGGACCCACCATGGATACCAAAAACCGTGGATGCTTAAGTCTAATTAAATACAGTGGTATAGTAAAATGGTGTCCTTATATAAAATGGCAAAGTCAAGATTTGCTCGTTGGAATTTATATTTTTTGGAATATTGTCAATCCATGGATGCTTGAATCCGTGGATAAAAAATCTGTGGATATGGAGGGCCAACTGGACAATCCTTTGAATGATTGGTACATTTTGCTTGGTCTCAATACTATTTTGCTTATTAAAACAAAAAGATGTGAGCAGGAAAATGGAGTTTTGAGGGGGGAATTTAATTAAGTTTCTGTGTTACGGCATTGAGAGAATGAAATAGTTTCTACAGAGTTCTTAAACTCTTTAACATAATCCCTTGGATACTGTTGGTCCTGGTTCTGAGAGGAGTCAAAGTGTTTGATGCTTTATTTGACAAGTAGAGTTACCATTCAGACTTGAATTACTGTGCTGACTGATACAACATTTATTAAATTACAGTTAAAGTGAGAGATGAATAGGATACAATCCCTTTTGCACTTCAAAAGCAGCAACCTATTTTCAGAGAACTAGTGCACACTTTAAGTGATGTGGTTAACAAATTTCCCATGGTTGCAGTGTATATTTTATTCAAAAATACTTTTCACTTAAAATCATGTACAGTGGATCTGGCCAAGCAATTTCAAATTCATATGGTGTGTTCAGTATCATCTGCTCACCTTACTCCTGTAGTTACAAGCAAATATTTCTAATGAACACTGAAGCCTCTCCACCCACCCGCCACCCCCTAAAAACCCAGCAACTATATTTCAGGCTTAAAAATCAGTTTGGTATTTCAAACAGTTTAGTTTCATGCTTTTTACTCTTCTAAGCAATGCTGTGTAAATCATTATGACAATGAAAAATATTGTCTTCAAATTCTATTTTTATTTGGATTGCTGGCTCCTATTGCCCCTGATGGATTTCCATCCAGACTCCTCTTCTGTCTTGAGTTTGGCAACTAGAAGATGAAGATAATATGATCCAGGGAACCTCTTTTGGTCCAGAGGCTGTCTTTTGCTAACTTCAGTGTTAGCAGACCTGTTGACTCAGGCATGGGTTCTCAGGTCAAAAAATTAGTTTGGAATTATAAAGAATGAACAAATTCCTTTGGGAAAAGTGGTATCCTTCTCAAGAATTGGTGTATTTAAACAACAACAACAATAACATGACATTGTCAGATTGTCTTAGCAGTAGGGTGCTGAAATGAGGATGCTCTAACATTTAACATCACAAGACTACAAAAATTCTTTGAACTACACAAGGTGATTTTTCTGTAGTTCATAGACATAGATTACAATATGTCTTATTTTGTTAAATAGTTCTAAATTCTTTTTACTAATATTTTCATGATAGCTGTGTAAATTAGTCTGATTCATTTTATTCTATTTTAATTGTTTGCCTTCTACTCTTTAGGTGGCCCCGAACTTTGGCAGGCATTACTGCATACCTGCTGTGCACTCGTTACTCAGCTGGCAGTGGAATATATCCTGGCAGCTCTCAGGATGAGAAGAGAGCTTGGCGTAGATGTGATAGGGGAGGATTCTGGGCTGCAGAGGATTATTCTCGTTGCCAATATGCAAATGATGCCACTCGAGTCTTGTATATGTTTAATCAGGTTATTCATGCTTTCCCTATCTCTTTTGTGGAATTGTTTACAAATAAACTCTGGAAGGCTTTTCAGGCAAACTTACTGAAGAACATATATAAATCATTTAGAGATTTTTGAGAGATCCGGTTTGCTCTTTATCTTCAGTGGGAAGGGGATACCTAAACAAACTGACTGTACATGCTGTCAAGGAGAGTTTTCTTTGCTTAGAATAAGCCACATCCACTTGGTAACCAAGTTCTTTTTTTCAGAGTTGTCTTAACCTGCACCTATATTGATCATAGCAGTAATGCCTGAGAAAATTTGAGCTTGGTGTTAGAGCAAACGCACAGTTCGGTCCCTCCTCATCACCAGGCAGTATTCCTTAAAAACAATCTGCTGCTCAGAAGGCACTAGCATCTGATGTTATTATTACACTACCATGTGACAAATGGGGACACTGCTAATAGAACAGGATCTTGGCCTTTGTCCTTCCTCCTACTTCCATTTGGATTCCTTATTAAAGGACATTAGGTCTAAGAGAACCATATGATAGGGAGACATTATTAAATACAGTCGCCCCTCCAAGTCCATGGGCTTGAAAATCTGTGGAGGGGCGACCACCATTAACCTTAATGGGACGCATGCCCCGCATGCACATGCCCATTCAAGCCTATAGGGCTTGAATATTCGTGAGATTTGGAACTTGCGGGGGGGGGGGGGGGGGGGACCCGGGGGTAACTGTACTCCTGAGTTTTTAAAAATTTAAGTGAAGGTTTATTTATACACACACACACACACAGTGCTTATAAAAGATAATTTAATCCAGTGTGCTTTGAAATTAACTAACCTATGCCTTTGTGATTTCATTGTAATCAGAACTGGTAAACACTGACTTCCTGTGATTATATCATTTTTACAATTTTCTGTTCTCCATACAGATGCCCTTGAATCTCACTAATGCAGTAGCAACAGCTCGGCAACTGCTAGCTTATACTGTTGAAGCAGCAAACTTTTCTGACAAAATGGATGTTATTTTTGTGGCTGAAATGATAGAAAAATTTGGAAGATTTGCTGAGAAATACAAGGAGGTAATTATTTTTAGTTCTAGAAATCCTTTTTAAAATGTTCTTTCTGAAGCTAAGCTATACTATCAGTTAAATTTCCAACAGTTTTCTTTGAAATCTTCTTACAATTTACTCAGAACAATTAAATCAGAGAACATTCATCAAATAGTATTTAAGGGCAGCTGTTTCTCTGTGGTAAGAAGCTTTACATTTCACTATTGAACTTTGTTTTCCTGTTTAAATGTTTGGAAACCACACAACACTAAACCTCTTTAATCAAACTGAAAAGAAACTTAGAAATTAAGTTAGAAATCATTGGTATCATTTTTTTAAAAAAATATGTTGACAAGCTCTATATTACCACAATTTCACATAAAATGTTTGTAGAATAGTCCAAACCCTCCATTAAGTAGCTGATTTAATATGACCTGAGATAAATGTAGGCCATGCTTTACTGTTTGATTTATTACAATATAAGGATGATATTTATGATGATGGTGGTGGTGATGATGATAATGATTATTAATAATTTTATTTTTATCCCGCCTTTCTCCCAAAAAGGGACCCAAGGCAGCTCAAAATATAAAAACACATTAAAACAACATTTTTAAAAAAAACAACACTTAAAATAGTCTAATTAAAAGACAAAAAAGTTAATTTTTTAAAACATACAAAATTTAAAACATACAAATGTTAAAAATAATCTAAACCACCCCCACCTACCACCTCCAATAAAACCAGGCCTGCATAAACCCGAAAATCCCTTGGTATGGCCTTTGTTCCACTGGCAGTACTCTGAATCCAAACCAGTGTTCTTACATTGGTTTCATTCTCATCATTAACTGCGTCACAGTTTTGCCATCAGTGTATGCTGTTTCTCTAAATAGCTCTGTTGATAGTATTTTTGAAAATGCTGAAGACACTGGGGAGTGGTGATTCTGAGACCAAACATATAGAGCAAAAGTTGGGTGAGGGTATGTATTTAAAAAAATCAGACAAAAATATTTTTCATAAATTACTCTTATAATACTAGTCTATGGAGAAAAAAATAAGAGGATTTGCAGAACACAGGAAGCCAATCATTTCCTCTCCATCTTTCATACCCCTATCCCAACAGGGTTTCAAATTTGACTAGGCCATGGCATATAATTCTGAGTTCATTTGTATAGCAATAATAGCAAGGAAATTTTCTTTTTAGATTTTTCCCCACACTCTTAGTCTGTGTAATAGCAACCCCAAACAAAGCAAGCAGACACACCACAATATCTTAAATTCCCAGCTCTGTACAAACACAAATTTATTCCATGCACTTAATATTATGTCAGGAAATAATTGTTCTGTGTAAGAGCAAAACTTTTTGGTTCAGCTTAAAATGGATAGATGGAATTACAAATGATTAGGAGGAATTTGCTCTCTACCTCAGTAAAATGTATTTTCTAGTCTGTGGTGGAGAACTGTAGCTGAAGATCTGATTATAAACATGAGGACTTCTGCTTATTCCTAAAGAAACAGTGAGACCAGAATCTGTATGCAAATATATTCAAGATAAATAAAATAAAAAACCCTGAAACACAACCATTGAAAGTAATAGTGCATGCAGTGCAAAAATAGATGTGAAATATAAATAATAGATCTGAAACAGAAAAGTTGAAATAATGGGATAGTAACAAATCTCAAAGAGATTTTGCTACATTATATATAAGAATTTAAATTCACAAATATTCTAACAGGTATGTTCACTACTATATATTGCTTTACATTTAGTAATGGAATTGTAAAATGGAGAGGGAGGAGCTTTGAACTGAATTTTTGAAGGCATGATGAGTAAAATGAAATTACCAAACTTATCTGATAGATATTTGGATAGATGGAAGTTAAAAAAAAATCATGTGTAAAGCATACTACATAAGCACAGATGTCAACCCTTCTGTTCTCTTTCTCTACTAGCTCGGTGATGTGATGGTTGATATTGCAAGTAATATAATGCTAGCTGATGAACACATCTTGTGGATGGCACAGAGAGAAGCTAAAGCTTGTACTAGAATTGTGCAGTGCTTGCAAAGTATTGCTACATACCGGCTAGCTAATGGAGCTCAAGTTTACTCCACAGTAAGAATATACTCATTTTTTCTCATCAATAAGCAGTACTTTATTTGAACAGCAGCATTTCTTTTCTTCCAGAAACTCCAGTTTTTAATGGAAGATCCTCATCTATGTTACATTGCACAACGTTTGGAAATTTGTTCGGAAATTTGATGTCCTGTCCAGTCACTTTCACTCTTTCAATTCTTAAAGACATTCTTCTGATATTAATAAAGCATTTGAAAACCAATGGTTATATTTACCAGTGGTTATATTTACAGTTGAACATTTTAAATGTTTTATTTCTACAGTATTCTCCAAATATTGCTGTGGAAGCTTATGTACTAAAGAGTTCTGGCTTCACGGGTATGACCTGCACAGTGTTCCAGAAAGTGGCTGCAGCAGACCGTATAGGAATTCCTGACTATGGGCGAAGGGATTTGGATGGAAGTCTTGATAAGCAACTGGGCTTTAAATGCAATGTTTCAAATACATTGTCAAGCCTGGCACTTAAGGTAGGTGAGTGTGAACGAAACATTTTTTGGGAAAGCATTTTAGCATAAAGGGCTGCTTGATCTGAGTTGAGGAAAACATGGCTGTGCTTACTTATTTATTAAAATAAGTATATCTAAGCTAAAGCCAATGCTCTCAATGTGCTATACAATAAAATCTAGTTAAACAATTCATATGTTTAAAGATTAAAGTAAAAAATTATGTATGTTCTGAAAACATGGTAAACTACGTAACAGTTTGAAGCAAATCAGACAGCTTTTAGAGATAGGGGGTCTGTGTTCTCTGGGTATGTATAGCAGAGAAATATTTAATTTCTAGAAAAAGCAGTATTTAATTTTTAAAAAAATGCAGTTTAATACAATCTTTGTATCCACAATCTGCTCCCATTGTTACCATGGATAAGTGAAATTGCAGTTAACAGCGAATACTGTATTTCCAGCAGAAGTTGACCATAGAGTCACACTGGAGGATCTCCAGATGCCTAGAGAAGAGGCTTCTCTAAGCACCTAGAAATCCACCAGCATGACTGTATGGTCAGCTTCTGCCAAACATTGACCATAGAGATGCTGGAGGACTTCCAGATGCCTAGGGAGACTTTTTTTGGACATGAGTAAGTGAAACCGTGGTTATCTGTCCTGCATATACAAGGGTTATACTGTATTTAATTTCTAGAAAAGGCATTCAGAGATATGCCCAGAGGCATTTGTATCATACTTATCCTAAGACCGACTAAAAACACAGTATCTGAAAATTACTGCCTGGTTCTTGGCCATAAAAATTTTTTGTGAGGATTCAAGACAATGATATTCTTGTAGTGGAACCTTGTTTTTCTTAGCAGCTGAATAGTGTCAAGAGCTGCACGGTAGACTTTGTTTTAATTTTAAGCAGTTGTTTAAGAGTGATATTTAGAGATATCCTAAAATAACATTCTTCTGTCATAGATCTGGATGTGGGGGGCACACCCTTTCCCGATTCGCTGAATTTCTTTTTTTGGTCAGATTCATTACATTTTAATTGTCTAGTAGGCACTAACAATTGATTGCCAAACTTTTCACAGTTCGATTAATTTTTACAGATTGCTATACGTTTAGGACATGGCTGCATATTCCTTTAACTTTGTTCCCCCCCCCCCAACCTTTTGTTAAAAAAATATTCTAGGAACATCTGGCAGAGGTAAGAATCCTCTTCACATGCTTTGAAGGATTTGTATGTCAAGCGATACTGAGCATTACAATTGGTATATAGTGAACCAGCAACGTAAAATATGTGTGTGGGCTACCCCAAGCACACATTGAGGAGAAGGATTCATTCTTTGAGATGGAAGGACAGAATCATAGAATCATAGAGTTTGAAGAGACCACAAGGGCCATCCAGTCCAAAACCCTTCCATGCAGGAAATCGCAATCAAAGCATACCCGACAGATGGCCATCCAGCCTCTGTTTAAAGACCTCCAAGGAGGGAGATTCCACCACACTCCAAAGGAGTGTGTGCCACTGTCGGACAACTCTTACTATCAGGAAGTTCCTCCTAATGTTGAGGTGGAATCTCTTTTCCTGGAGCTTGCATCCATTGTTCCGGGTCCTGGTCTCTGGAGCAGCAGAAAACAAGCTTGCTCTCTCCTCAATATGACATCCCTTCAAATATTTAAACAGGGCTGTCATATCACTTCTTAACCTTCTCTTCTCCAGGCTAAACATCCCCAGTTCCCTAAGTTGTTCCTCATAGAGCATGGTTTCTAGACCCTTCACCATTTTAGTTGCCCTCCTTTGGACACGCTCCAGTTTCTCCATGTCCTTTTTAAAATGTGGTGCCCAGAACTGGACACAATATGCCAGGTGGGGTCTGACCAGAGCAGAATGGAGTGGCACTATTACTTCCCTTGATCTAGACACTATACTTCTATTGATGCAGCCACTGTTCAAAGCAGGAACAAATAACACCTTGGAACCATTGTCTTTTGGCTGCAATATTAACCTTGTTTGTTTATGTGTTTGCTTGTAGAACACCATTGTGGAAGCCTCCATACAACTCCCACCTGCACTTTTTTCAAAAAAGCATAAAAGAGAAATAAAGCCAGTAGATGACACTGTCTACAAGCTTCAGCTGATTGCATTCCGCAATGGAAAACTTTTCCCAACAACAGGAAATTCAACTTTAGCTACTGATCAGAAACGCCTCAGTGTGGTCACACCAGTTATCCTCACCAAAATTGGTTTGTTTCTTACAAATTTTGCCTTAACTCAGTGCTGCTTTATTACACAGTGCGCTCGTGCTATAGGTGGGTGCCCCATACATGGCTTCCACCTTATGCGGAAGCTGCGCGACAGGAGAATGAATGGTGCGCGCGCCACAGGTGCACGTACTCTCCTGCACCACAAGCACGAGCCCCATTTAATCGAATGGGACTTGACCTTATGCGCCATTTGGCTTATGTGGTGGGGTCCGGAATGGATCCCCCGCGTAAGCCAAGGGTGCACTGTAATAGCATGCCTTTTTCCTGTGTCTTTACTCTTTAAAAAGTTGTTGCTTTAATTTTACCTTGCATAAAGAAAAAAAATCTGTTTCTTTATTTCTTTATAAACAACAAGATGGCTTAAACATACCCCATCAGGACATTCCTATTAACGTGACATTGCGGCGCATTGCACATGGAGCAGATGCTGTTGCAGTACAATGGGACTTCGATTTGCTGAATGGACAAGGAGGATGGAAATCAGATGGGTGTCAGATTCTTTCTTCAGATGAAAATGTTACTACTATACAGTGCTACTCACTCAGTAACTATGCAGTCTTGATGGTATGTGAACTGAGCCTCCTCCAAAAAAATTTTTTTTCTGTATTGGGTGGTTATATGTTATATCCAAAAGTAGAGAGGTTCCTTGACAATTATTTATACTTAATATATACTGGTGCTTTGTTTATATCTAGGTTCAAATCTCTGTCCACTGGAGTTACCTTGACCACATTATCTCAGGTTTTGTAAAGTGGGAGTTTCTCACCCGTTTTTTCCTGTGGTTGCCAGCAGCTTATATTTAACTATAACATGCATATGTGAACATGCATATATGAATCATGGTAATGCATATTAAATCTGATAAGTTTTTCAGTATAGATTGATCATGGAATTATATGTCTTTGGATATTCAATCTCCATGAAATTCAAAGTTTATGCTTAATCTTTCTATTAAGAAATTCAGTATGTGATGCCATGGTCTGTGAAGCCCTTATACAGAAAGAGATAAAATAAATGTTTTTTGAACAGTTAACGTTGGTAGGTATTTTTTAAAAAGTTAATCAGCTTAATCCCAGAACTGAACATTTTTCTTCTTTGATTCTTACAATTATATCTAATCCTTCAGTAAAAAGAGAACAGACTATTTGTTTTTTAAATATCTACATTTTGGCTTATAGTTAAGGAAGGAATCAGTTTCATGTAAAGTATAACTGTGCCACCTGGAGGAACAAAAAGAAACATTATTCTGTCTTCTCTAACAGGAGCTATTCAGATGAATGGATTTAAGCAAGCATATTAATTTTGGGAGAAGTTCGCAGAAGTTCAGTCATTAGTTTTCTAAATCTGGCCATTGTATTTTTCTAAGTGGTTCATACAGCTTTAATAATTCTTCTCTATCTGCATTATGATCCACTCTTCAATAACTATAACTCTTTCTGTTCCTTGGATCCAGACCATTGAAATAAGCACTGGAGAGCAGCAGTTATGTTTTATGGATTCTGAATTGCTAAACTAAAAGTTTGTCTCTTCCCCAGTTCCTTTTTGGAAGGTTATAGTGAAGTGTATAATTCTTAACA
Organism: Sceloporus undulatus; assembly: GCF_019175285.1. NCBI lineage: Eukaryota > Metazoa > Chordata > Lepidosauria > Squamata > Phrynosomatidae > Sceloporus > Sceloporus undulatus. The sequence goes on from NC_056526.1 coordinate 92,624,691, forward strand.
TCAAGTGAAAATATACATTGGACTGATGGCTTTCTATTGTGCTCTCTTATCTGCCAGGATTTAACTGGACATGTTCAGTCACCTGGCTATCTACACCCAGTTATTTATGTGTCTGCCGTGGTTCTGCTGATGTGCCTTTTGCTGATCAAACTTAGCTATATCTATCACCACAGGTAATGTAATTCCAAACATATATTATGTAATGAAACCAAGTAATACTTAGCCAGATTCACATTTCTGTAATATAAAAGTCGTTAAATTAGGCAAAATACTATTCATGGTATAAATAGTGAGACAATTCAGAAGCACTCTTATCAACCACCTTTTGTTCTACTGCTAGCTAATATCCATAACAGTTGAATCTGGTTCAGATCCTTGTCCATCTTTGATATATTTCTGCCTGTAAAGCTGAGGTACATAGTAACACTTGAAGTACAACTTCAATCATTCTAACAGGCATCACTCTTTCTGAACTAGAGAGTTCACAAGCTATACCTACATGAGCTGTTCACTTGTCTACATCCTCTTTCCAAAGCAATTATGTCATTGTTCATTAAATAGTGTGCACTGGAGTCAAATTTAGGCTCATGAAAACACCTTGGTGGAAGTAGGCTTTCCCACTCTCTCCTCCCCAAACCAGCCCCCTCATAATGTGACACAGATTATTGGAGGATCTTGCTGTACAAGGTGAGCTGTGATGTATGTGGAGAGGGAATCTCCTAAAATAGGCTTAGAGGCACCATCTTAAGCCACTAAATTATTCCTAAAGTAAATAAATGTGGAAATGCTCATATACAACTAACATCAGATCTGTTTTGACCATAACTTGGGTTGTCCACAGTGGTCTCATGTCATGTTCACTAACTTACATATGCATATAGAAGGCAATCTAACCACATCTGTCATCCAGATCTCCCAGATAAAGTAAATCAAAAGGGTAAGAGTAGTATTATTTGTAAGTGACATAGAAAATCATTGCCACAAATAACAGAAAAGGAATAATAAGAATTTGAAAACAAATCAGACTTCAAAGAGTCACTCAGTAAAAAATAAACCCCCCACTTACAGATGGCAATCTGAACATGTAAAGGTTTTTTTTATTATTGTTGTCTGCTACATCCACTGTTTATTTTCCAAGAGTAAACCCATTGAAGTGATTGTGTCTCATGTTGTAACTAATAAGTCCCACTCATAAAGATTTGTTCATAGCATGTTTGATGTTTGTTCTACATGAATATTTTTATATTTATTTACTTAGATAGCCATTAAGCTGCTTGTCTTTAATTTTTGTTCCATATATTTGTAGCATGTTTGTAGAATTAACTTATTTATATTACTTATTCCAAATAGATTACTGGCTGTATTTTGTTTTCTCCTAATATCTGGATTACCAATAGTCTGATACAGTATTAGCATAGCAGGTGCATGAAAAATTGTCCTGCGGAATTGAAACGGAATAACTTACCAATTCAAAAAAGTCTTTGTAATATACAAGGAGTTGCAGATCTTATTTATCCTGTTTCTAGGAATTTATTTCAATGCAGTTGAAACTGTGTTTGGAGAAACCTTGTGCTTTTTGTGTGGTAGGTTGAATTGGTTTTGGAAGCTTCAGACATCTCTGAAGCTTCCCAAAAGAATGTTTAATGAGAATATTTAACAAGCATTCTAGAATAAAAGCTTGCCTAGTAATATTGCTTACAACCCTGACACTAATATTGTGTTGCAACATGAAGATGGAAAATGTTGACTATGATCTAGGGCATTCTCCTATTCATATGGATTGATAAGGCTGAATGGGCTTGGCTGAATTGTATGAAAAGGAGTATGTACCTTACAGTACCTCCAAGACTCCCTGAAATTCAGAGAGATACTGGCAGAACAAGGTTCTCTGAAGACACAAAGATTGAAGTCTTTTGTTGTCTCCCCACATGCATTAGGTTCTCCTCCAATTCCCACCTTTAGAGTCTTTTTTTCCTTAACATAAAGTACAATATTTAGCATTGCTATTTGCATCTTTACCCACAAAATCCCTGCACAGAAAGTCTGATGACATACTTCAGGTTAAAAATCAATGTTTTGTCTTATTTGGCTATGTTTGACTGTGTATGTGAAATACTGTTGTTTTTGTTATTTAACAGTGTCATCAGAATCAGTCTGAAAAGCTGGCACATGCTAGTTAATCTCAGCTTTCATATTTTCCTGACATGTGTGATGTTTGTTGGAGGCATAACCCAGAGCAAGAATGCTAGCATCTGCCAAGCAGTAAGTGAAATATGTGTTTGGAAAACTGCAGGAAAGTAAATTGTAATAAGAGAATTTAGAGGTAGCAGCAATTATTTTGTTGAAACACACAGAATATTTTTCTATGCAGCTTTCAAATAAAATGTCAGTTACATATTATCTTCTAGGAAACTCAAATCAAAATGTACGTTTTGGAACCCTATGTTAAGATTATACTTTATTGTTTAAAGATGCGCACCACATAGTTGAGGGATGGCATTATGTAGAGCAGTAAACTATCTTCCTCCAGAGGATCTTTCCCACATAGATTTCTCTGCCAACAAATTCCTAAGCATTACAGAGGATGTGGGAACATGTTCATGGGTACACACCTAGGTCGCAGGCACACAAGAGTATATCTAGCACTTCCTTGTACTTTTGTGATGTATAGGAAGATTAAATAGTAGCTGAAATATCTTACCTGTATTCTTTGAAATTATAGCGGACCCTCAGGATTCTCTGATATAAATTTTCACTCAGATAACATATGTTGTTGTTAACTGCCCTTGAGTTGGCCCCAACTCAGAGGGACCCTGTGGATGAGACATCTCCAAGCTCTCCTGCTCCCCACTGCTGTGCGTAGGTTCTGTAAGTTCATACCCGTGACCTCCACCTTTTCTAGCATTATTCTGTTTTCTAATGAGTTATACCTTCTCATAAAATGGCCAAAGTACAACAGTCTCAGTTTGATCATCTTGGCTTCCAGGGAGATTTCCACCTTGATCTGTGTTAGGACCCATTTATTTGTCTTTTTGGCTATCCACAATATCCATAGCACTCTTCCCCAGCACTACATTTCAAAATAATTTGTTTGCCTCGTAGCTGCTTTTCTTACTATCAAGCTCTTGCATCTGTATGGTGATGGGGAATACTGTGGTTTGGCCAATTCTAACTTCTGTGCTTAGTTGTATATCTTTACTCTTTAGGATCTGTTCTAACCCTTTCTTGTCTGCTTTTCCCATTCCTAATATTCTTCTTATTTATTGGCTGCAGTCTCCATTTTGATCAGTGTTTCATCCAAGGTAGAGGAACTCTTGCTATTTTGATCTTCTCATTGTCTAGCGTAGGTCTTTCATGGTCATTTTTTGTTTTCTTTTTGTTTAGCATTAAGCCTGCCTTTGCACTTTCTTCTTCCAAGTATGTGATGTTTTCTGCTAGTATTATGGTGTCATCCACATATCTTAGAATGTTGTTGTTTCTTCCTACTTTCTTTACTCCTCCTTTTTTCAAATCCAAGCCTGCTCTTCTTATGATATTTTCTGCATACAATTTGAACAAATAGTATGATAGAATGCAGCCTTGCATGACCCTTTGCCAATTGGGAACCATTCTGTTTCTCCATTTTCTGTTCTTACTGTAGCCTCTTGTCCTAAGTACAGATTTCTCATCAGGACTATCAGATGTAGTGGCACTCCCATGTCCTTAGGAGTCATCCATAGTTTCTCATGATCTGTGCAGTCAAATGTTTTGCTATAGTCTATAAAGCATATGCTGATTTTCTTTTGGAATTCCCTGGTGCATTTCATTAGCCCTCATATGCTTGCAATGTGGTCCTTAGTGCTTCTTCCTTTCCTGAACCCTGCTTGCACCTCTGGTTTTTCTCTCCATGTATGATTGGAGTCTATCTTGCAGAATTTTGAGCATAGTTGTGCTTGCATGGGAAATTAATGCTATGGTTCTGTAGTTGCCTGCAGTCTTTTCTGTCTCCTCCTTTGTGGATGGAGATGTATATTAATCATTTTTAATCTGTGGACCACCACTTTGTTTTCCATATTTGTTAACATATAGCATATTTTAAAAAAAAGTAGAGCAGGGCCCTCCAGATGTACTTAGACTACAGTCCCATCATCCCTTACTGTTGGCTGTACTGACTACACCTCTTGAGAGCTACTGTCCCAACAAAACCTAGAGGGTTATAAATCACCTAGCTCTGGTTTAGAGTATAATCTACAAGGAATATGCCCAGTAGTATTCCAGCTAAGTAGCTTCAGCAGTTCTCGTGTATTAATTTGAGCTTGTACTTACCCATACAGACTTTAAAATACCACAGTTTTGTTACTACTTCATCTATCTAAATTAATCATTGAGCCTCCAAAAAGAAATTGCAACCTTGGCAAAACTACCATGCTTAGACGCTTAGGAAGGATTACTGTTTGCCGCCGAGGACTGGGAGAGTAGCTATGTATATTGCATGCAAATTTAGTCATTGTGAGATGAAATCACACATTACGAATCCATGTAATGGTAGCATTGATGGGCCTTCTGTGGGTGAAGTGCTGCTTTGTGAGAAGACCGTTAAGAGAAGTGTTTTAACTTTTCCCCATCTGCCATAGCTGTGCACATGGCATCAGAAGAAGCAGCACAGTGTATGCTGAAAGCAGCATATAATGTACCTGTGTATGACACAGGTGCACTGTATACCCATTTCAGTATAGACACTAGGATTTATTCCTTACCAAGTTACTAGTCTTGGCAAGCTGCCCAGTAGTTTGAGAATTAATAATTAAGCCTTTGTAGTTTATCTTAGGAGAGTAGTTATTTCATAGAGGAAATAGCACATCTATGCTTGGTGTATGTTGCTATGCAGACTTTCAGATGTGTCCGCACTGTTGTTACTGCATGTGTTAAACATATGATATGCTAAGTAGATATTATATCCCATGTGAATGTTTTACTGACTTGACACCTATTTTGCAGGTTGGCATAATTCTACACTATTCCACACTTGCCTCATTACTGTGGATGGGAGTCACTTCTAGAAATATCTATAAACAAGTTACTAAGAAAATGAAAAGATGTCAAGATCCTGATGAGCCGCCACCACCCCCTAGACCAATGCTTAGGTGAGAAATATTTTCTGCTTTATTTAGTGTATCATTGATGGGATTTCTGCTGCGAGAAATAGAACCCTGTATAGAAAGTGAAATGCTAGGTATAGACTAAGGCTAGCATGCTTAGAGCACATCCACACTTGGGAAAGAAGTTGGTTTTGTTGTATTTCATCCATCATTTTTAATTAGCTTCAGTTCCAGCATGAGTATTTCAAGCTGAGTCCCGCTCCTTCATTTTTATGGTTCAGAAGCTAAAGGCAATTTTGAAGATTTCTGTGATGACCTTCAGTAAAAACTTTCACGGTGTAAGTAATAAAAGATTGACTGTATAAAAATTACAGGCATAAAGAGCAGGAACAATTAAAATAATATATAAAATTATTTAATACATTGTTCATATGGCATTTACAGGAAATGACCATGTAAAGAATGAAGAGCTACACAGTAATATCAAGTCATAGCACATTAATACTAGTCAAGTAACAAATTCATACATTTAACAGTTTAGTAACATCTTTAGTTTGCAAAGCTGTTGTATTTTTTGTAAATGTGCATAATTTAGATCTGATCCTATCAAACACCTTGGAAGTATCAGTACCTTCCTAGCAATGCATTAATCCTAGCCTAGATTGAGATAATAAAGCCATATCATTGGCAAATTGCTAAATTTATATCTTTGACATATCAGAGAAGATAGGATTACACTATAATAAGAAATCCAAGTAACTCTGGAAGCTATAAACTGAACAATAAAGGGATGAGGGCATGCGCATGTCAAACCCCTCTTGTTGGTATAATTTCCTGGACAGATGACTTGAATACAACATACCAGTGATGATGAATCATGGTCAAGTGCTCTCATTAAATAGAGTTGGGCCTACTATTTGTAAACTCTGCAATTGTTCCATAGTTTGGGGCATGATATGGCATCTGATGCAGCTCTTAAATGAACAAGAACTACAAACAGCTTTCTGTCACCAAGCCATGAATATTTCACAACAAGATACAATAAAGCTATAGGAAGATCTATCATTGATTCATACTTTTTGAATCCCATTTCTTTGTCTGCAGTCACATTTAGTTCATTTAAGATTCATAGGGATCTGATATTTCCATTCTTTAATATATGGACACAATAAATAGCTATTTAAATAAAAGCCATAACATTTGCAAACAAAAGCTTATTCAGGGCAACTTACATTACAGTTGGCCTTCCACATTTGCAGATTTGACTTTTGTGAATCTGGTTATTCACAGATTTGATCACTCTAGGAATCTCTAGGTCCTTCAGCATGACTTTGTCACCTTGTGCCAAAAGGCATGCTGGAGTACCTAGAGATTTCTAGAGAGAACACTTCTCTAAGCATTTGTAGGTCCTTCAGCACAATTTTGTGGTCAACATCTGGCAGATCTTGACCACAAAATTGCCCTGGAGAACTAGAGATTCCTAGAGAGGTGTTCTCTCAGGTTTAAAAAACAAGATTTTTATTTGTGTTTTTTTCACTTTCACAGGGATCCCCCTAATTCCAGCCTATGTGGTGGGTCTACTGTACATTATAAAACGCTAAACCTAATACAATGTCTTTGATATTAAAACTACCTTAAGACTAGCACCAGGCACACCTCTTTGTGGTAGTCATTACACAGGAAAGGTACATTAACCAAAATGTCTCTCTTAACAGGCCTAATGTCTGGTGGTAAGGAGTGAGAAGACAAAGAACAGGGCCACAGATGATGGCTGGATTGCTTGGGCAGCCTTGGTAGAAGGCTGTTTTTCACTAGAACATTGTGTGTTTCTTAGGCAATCCTAACAGTACTCTACATGATACAGAAAGTTTTGTTGGTTAGACCAACAAAACTATCATTGTTTTGTAGATTTTTTTGTGATATTGTATTTTACTACATAGCCAACACACCTACCCCTGGATATGTTTTCTAACAGTACTTTGATATCCTAGTAGCCCACACTTTCTGTATCATGTAGAGCCAATGTACCCATATAAAAATTTCATCAGCCTTTGTGCTTGTTACATGCTATCTACTAACTACTGATTTAACCATTCTTTGCCACTACTTTTAAAAATACCATTCCAAGCTCTGCAGAAGTATATATAAATTAAGATTTGTTATTACATATTTTATGTGCATATAAAAGTGTACATATATATTTATATAAATACATGGTTTCTATATGTTTATGTCTGTGCTTGTGTGAGAGAGCGTGTACATCTGTGGAGGAAGGATACATCTTTCCCCATCCAAGAAAAAGAGGGAATTTTACCACCTACGCGCTTTATAGTTCAGGGATTGGAAAATTTTCACTCTTGGGCATCCCCTGCTGGTGTTCTAGCTCCCTCCAGACTCTCCGGAGCAGCCTTCCTCTAGCCCACCAAAGCAGTATATTACTTTCCTGAAAGCTTCCAGGAATGGCATTTCACCTTTTTAAATAGTCTGCACACATATCCATGCAAACACACACACACACTGATCTACCTAACATCAGAATAATACTTGTTTTTCAAAACTGAAAATGTTTTTGTTTGTTTGTTTGTTTTGATTTTTCTATTTCATGTGGCCCCTCAAAGTGTCCGGGGCAGAAAACTGGATTAGAAAACTGCTGCAGTTGCCTAATCCCCCATCTTTTCTTTCCCATATAATGGAAACCTACCTATCCTCTCACGCACACACACCAACAAACACAGAGACATTCATAATTGTTCCTGTTTTTATCTCTGGTCGTCACATATCTAAGGATTTAAAATGCAGCATGTAAGAATAGTAGGATTCCTGCTATGTGTTTATATAATGTGCAGCTAACTGCACTGTTTACGTATTAAAAGAAAAACAGAATAATTTCAGAATATATTCCAAAAAGATATGTGATGAGGAAGGGTGGGATCATTTAAACCCTTTCTGGCTAAAAAAAAATGCTTATATCAAATTCCTCCCATCACAGTGGCTTCCCCACTAGACCCAAGGGTTCATTTTCCTTAATGTGTGCTATTTAATTGTGTTAATCTGCATTTGTCCACAAGGTGGCATAAACTGGTCAGCTTTCTTCATAACTCAGCAGTATTTGTAGAGAAATTCTGTTGCTCATACAAACCAATATGTAAAAACAAATGAGAAAATCTGTTCGGAATTTTCTCTGCATAAACCCAATTATTAGGGGTGGAAAAGGTGGCATATCTTGGGCACAAGTTCAGAGGGGATTATGCAGCAGGTTGTGAGAAGATATTTGGTTGAATCCCCGAACAATTGTTGCTGTTCAAATAAGGTGTTACTGGACCAGAACTGCAAATAGTCTGATCTAGTATTAGGCAGTTTACTGTATCTCCTGTGAACAGAATGCCACATTCGTGATGCTTCCATTCATTTCCCATATAGTAGTTCAATTAGGAAACAGAAGAGCTGGCACATAAGTTTCCAACTAAGCTGTATTCATGGAATCCTTCCTTTGGATGGTCCTGCACAGAAGCTGGTAAAGCGTGTCTCATTATCTTCTGGGTTGTTTTTCAGGTTCTACTTAATTGGTGGAGGGATCCCTGTCATAGTCTGTGGAATAACAGCTGCTGCAAATATAAGGAATTACGGAAGCAGACCTCAGTCAGCATAGTAAGTTTTGTCTCACTGATATGTAGTTGAGGAGCTATAAGGGCTGAAATACATTGCTTTTTAAATAACTTGAATGCTTAATATTTTTTTAAAACTCATAAAAAATGAATGCCTTTCTCAAGATTTGCTTCTTTTCTTTTACAGTTGTTGGATGGCATGGGAACCAAGCTTAGGAGCTTTTTATGGACCTGCTAGCTTCATTATTTTCGTAAACTGTGTGTATTTTCTCAGCATATTTATACAACTGAAAAGACATCCTGAGCGGAAGTTTGAGCTTAAAGAGCCAACTGAGGAACAGCAGCGTTTAGCACCCAATGAACATGGTACTCTAAACCATCAGGATTCGATTTCTGTATCTCTAGTTTCCACTTCAGCTTTGGAAAATGAACACAGTTTTCATGCTCAACTTTTGGGTGTGAGCCTCACTTTATTTCTGTATGTGACACTGTGGATTTTGGGGGCCTTTGCCGTTTCTTTGCCTTACCCATTGGATTTGGTATTCAGCTGTTTTTTTGCAGCCATATGTTTAAGCCTGAGTGGTTTTCTGTTAACACATCATTGCATTAATAGAGAAGATGTCAGACATGCTTGGATAACAGCTTGCTGCCCTGGAAGGAGCACATACTCGGTACAAGTTAATATTCAGCCCTCGTCCAGTGCAAGTGGGACAAATGGAGAATCTGCCAAATGCACCAATAGTAGTGCAGAGTCATCTTGCACTAATAAGAGTGCATCAAGCTTAAAAAATTCCTCTCAAGGTTGTAAACTAACCAACATCCAGGCCGCAGCTGCTCAGTGTCCACCAGGCTCCTTAGCACTGAACACTGGTGCTCCACTTGATAACAGTCTTACTGAACATTCGGTGGACAATGACATCAAAATGCATGTGGCCCCTCTTGAGGTACCTTTACGGACAAATGGACACCCAGGACGCCATCACAAAAACAGGAGTAAAGGACATCGTGCCAGCAGACTGACAGTCTTGCGGGAGTACGCTTATGATGTCCCCACTAGTGTAGAAGGAAGCATCCAAAATGGTTTAACCAAAAGCCGACAAAGTATCAGTGAAGGCCATTCAAGGAGTCGAAGAGCATATCTGGCTTATAGGGAACGGCAGTATACCCAGTCCCAACATGACAGCAGTGATGCTTGTAGTACTGTTCAAAAAGGACACTGGAATACTGAAAAGTCAGTGCCAAAAAACCTCAAAAAGGATGTGCTGAGGAAACCAATTGTGGAGGACCTGGAAGGGCAGCAGAAGTCCTATGGCCTAAATTTAGCTGTCCAGAATGGGCCATTGAAAAACACTTCCCAGGATGGGACGTTACTGAGTGCTGACAGCACAGGCAATATCAGGACTGGGTTATGGAAACATGAAACTACTGTGTAGTGTTACTGGACACCCTTAAAAGAGATGTAAAGGAACATTCTTTGAATGCTATGAATATTTCCCCGGTTTCCACATAGGTACTTGGAATTGGATTGGGAGCGGGTTGGACGATGGGAAATCTGACATGTGAATATATTTTATACTTTTTAAAGTATTTCTGTGCCATTTTTACAAAGACCTGTGCTGTTCTGTGAATCTTCCATGATCAGTGTCCGGTTTTAAATGCAAGATGGACACTATTTTTTTTACATGTAATATTTCCTTCATTGGGATATGTCCAACACATTTCACTTTTATATTTAAATATGTAAAATAAATAATTTTCTCTAAAAAAACAAAACCCAATCTTATGTATGATACTGATTCAGACTGTGAAAAAAAAATGAAATTAATAGCATTTTAATACATCAATCATTTATTTATTTATTTATTTATTGCTGCTTAAGGCAAAGTCCTATTTACATGGTCAGAAAATACCCTACTGATATTAATGGAACTTCTGAGTAGGCATGTGTAGAATTGCATTGCTAGAATGGACAATTTTACAGGGCCAAAAAAGGCTAAGTACACACTGTCCAAACTGTACGTTCCAATCAACCAGAAACCCTGGTGGCACAGTTGTTAAATGCAGCCACAAGGTTGTGAGTTTGATCCCAGAGGACTCCAGTTGACTCAGCCTTCCATCCTTTCTTAGGTCAGTAAAATGAATACCCAGCTTGTTGGGGGCTATTGGCTTACAGATTGCAAACCCCTTAGTGCTTAGTTCACTATGAAGCAGTATAGAAATGTACATTATATTGCTATGCTATTGCTCTCTGTTGCCAATAGACAATACCCAAGTTCTTCTTGTGTAGGAAAAAAGTAGTTGAGCATTTTCTAACTTAAATATTAAGGTCCCTGTACAAACTCTATTCTGTCCTGTTAGAGATTTTTATTGAAAAAAAGTGTTTTGTTCTTGTTATTTTGTGCCTTCAAATCATTTCTGACTTATGGGAACCCTAAGGTATCACAGGGTTTTCTTGGCAAGATTTGTTCAGAGGGGGTTTGCCTTTTCCTCCTTCTGAGGCTGAGCAACTATGACGTACCCAAGGTCACCCAACGGGTTTCCATGGCTGAACATTCTGTTCTCCAACGTCAAAAACCAGTGCTCAAACCCCTATACCACACCAGCTCTCGAGAATGTCTTAAGTGTGTTAGATTACATGTGCACTGGCTACTTTATTCTAAAGAAGTTACAGGAAATATTTATGAAATATAGCTTGGATTCTTATCATCAAGCCTTTTGACAACATCTAGTCATCAACATCAGTGTTTTGGGTTACAGATCTTGTGATCCAGACAATACCCTTACAAGTTAGGTAGTAGATATTTATTTTATTTTAATTTTTTAAAGAAGGTAGTAAATAGCAGTTAACAAAGTAGCAGTCCACATTTTTCAAGAAGAAAAAGCAGTCAGTACACTTACAGGAGAATCCCCAGCACTGTGTGGGTTAAAAAGTGGGGTACAAATAACAACTTACTATCAAATTACAGCTGTGGTCCAAATTATGCATTAAGTGTGCACTTAAGGTATCAAAAGCATTCACCTAGAATAATATGGTATATGGATATGAAAAATGCAAGCTTCTAAATCCATGTGTATGCAGACATGTTTGTCAAGGGAAGGTCTGAGGGTTCCTGCCAAGTGTTTCACTGACAGGCTTCCATTTGCCACTGCGTGTGAAACAGCCATTGTAGGAAGAGGCTAAGAAGATGTATTTGACTTAAAAGTATAAACATAATATATCATTTTTGACAAGGTACTAAAAACTATAGTATCACTGACAAAATCCATACCCTCTTATGGTATTTAAGGCCCTGTACATACCTTCTTGAATGTCCGGGCTGGCGGCGGTCTTTTTTCCGCTGGAGGGATGCCACAGCCCCTAAACCGCATGGCTTTTCACCGGTGGAAAAAACTTGCAAAAAGTGGGTTCTTCTAGAGCTGCGGTGGCGTTGTAACGATTGTGCCACTGGCACACTTGTTACGTAAGTGCCGTGTAGCGCCATGTGGCACCTTGTGTACGCCGTGTGGTGCTTACACCCCTCTTCTAAGCAGGCAAAAGAAACCACTTCCTTCTAACAATGCCAAGACTGCAGTTGATTTCCTCTCCCTACTCCTTCACGTAGGCAGGTAAAGGAAGCCTAGTTCAGCCAACGTTTCTTACTTTTTAAAACTCCATGCCAAATTCTAAACACCTTTGCTCTTTCTCTTCATTTTGCTTCACTTAACAGCATGGGCTCACAGGGAGAACTATGTGCTATCAATGAATCACATTTACATTGGTTCTTCCACATTTGCTGGGGTTAGGTGTAAAGGACCCCTGTTAATGTGGAAAAACTGCAAATAAAAAGAAAACACTATTATCTTTACCTTAGATAATAACTTTCATGACCCTACCCTATGGAATCTTGGGATTTATAGTTTGTTGTGGCACCAGAGCTTTCTGACAGAGAAAGCTGAATGTCTTACAAAACTACAGTTTCCAGAATTGCATAGAATTGAGCCTTGGCAGTTAAAGTGGTGTCAAACTAATTGTTTCTGCAGCTTAGATGTAGCCTAAAAATTGTGTATTGTATATCTAATGTTAGAGGTTTGAAAATTGGGTTACATACACACACACACACACACACACACACACACACTATAGAAAATAACTTTTATTACTCAACGTATTTGAAAAAATGTATGGAGGGTAGCCAGCAATAGTCTGTTTAAGAATGTGAGGCATTCTGCTTTAAAGTTTTTATATCTATATATGAATGTGTTGCTTGTGATTTAGAACCTTCCAGCTGGCAGGCCTATTTGCTATTATTCATTTCTATCATGCCATTTCTATTCATGTCATAAATCTATCTAATTGAAAAAGCATTTAAAACATGTCATATTCCTTAGACCTTTTCAGAAATAGCTCCAAAAATTACCTTGGAGCTGTTTATGGGAAATTTGGTCTGTGACTTAGAAAGATTCCAACCCTCTTTCCCCAAAGACTGGGATGGAGAGAAGTGCTTCAGGCATGCTCAAGGGTTTAGACATGTCTAGAGTATCTTTTTTTAATTTTAATTTTTCCTTTTCACAACAGACCCTATACTTGAACACTAAAAAAAACCACCTCCATTTAAATACATGCAAATACATGCAAGGTACTAAAAGAGTCTCCTATTCAAGAAGCATAGGTGCAACACCTTGATCAGGGACATGTTCCATATTTCTTTAGCACAACAACTACAAAAGAGAATATAAGACCTCACATCACTAGTAAATAGAAACAGAGTCATGAAATAAATCAATGCATATATACTTTTTAAAAATGTTAAAACATTGACAGTAGATTATTTGTTGGTTTTGTGCCTTCAAATTATTTCCTACTTAGGCCGATGTTAAAGTGAACCTATTGGAATTTTCTTGGCAAGATTTGTTCAGAAAGGGTTTACTTTTGCTCTTCTCTGAGAAAGGGTGACTTGCTGAAAGTCATAAAGTGGGTTTCCATGACCGAGTGGGAATTCAAACCCTGGCATCCAGAATTGTAGTCCCATGTTCAAACCACTACACCATTCTGGCTCTCACAGTAGATTATATCAAACAATTAATAGTCCATCTGTAATAAATACAGAGTCTGTACAATTTTATAGTTGGAGATGTGAAGGCATGCAATTTTAACTGGGGGAAGATTGACGACTAGATTGAAACAAGCCTTCAGTAAAAGAAAGGCCAGAGGCATTTCGACACTGCAATTATTCAGTTCTATCATGCCATCTCTACACATGTCACAAAGACAAAAGATACCAAAATCATCTTCTTTAGTGGCTGATATTAAAGTTCATTTAATCTTCCAGTTCTTCCCACTAGACCAAGCTTGAAGTGTTAAAAAACCAGGAGCATAATCATTTTTTGAAATACATTCATTCACTAAAGCAATTACCATTCTGCAGCCGCCCAACACATCAGTGTGGAATTCATGCCCAATGGACCTCTGTATGTACTGCTATAAAATTATATGGACTTCACATTTATTGTATATGGACTATTGATTGTTTAGCAGATTTACTGTAAACTTTTAAACATTTATTATATTATATTATTTATTCTATGTTTCCTTAGCTCTAACCACAGTTAGATTTCTGTTTCCCTCATTATTTCTTTACATTCAAAGTGAAGCTAAATTCCAGAAGTTTAAAAGCTAAGGACAATTTAACCCAACATTTCAATAATTTTCTCAAGCAGAATACTTTGCCATATTTCTTATTTATTCATCCTGTCATTAACACTATAATACATGTTGTTATTTCCATTTTGCAAGCAAAAACTGAGGCACAATATGAGACTTCTCACTGACTACATTTTCTGTTGATGAAGGCATAAAGCCAACACAGTGGGTCTCACTGATGCTCTCCTAATGGAGGCAATCCATTTCTGTTGAAGCCATTTTCCCCACTAATTGAAGATAATGCATTATCTCTCAGTCCTCCACCCAATCATCCATCAAAACGTCATTTTTAATGACACAATTTTATCTGACTTAAACTTTTATGGTTTGAAAATGGAAAACTTCCTTTGGTTTTTCTTTTTTTAAAAAATTAAATTACCTGCTCCCACCTTTGCAAGGACAAACTGGTAACAAATCCCTCTTCTTATCCTTTCTTGAGACAACAGTTGAATTCAGAGCTGTCGGGAGATGGGGGTGGTGTTTGGATCCTGAAAGGTCATATAAATGAGATAAATGAAATTTAAAGTCCTGATATTTCTGTGCGCCTTCTGTCACATTTTGAATGACTTTGTAGGTCCTCTGGAGGCATCATATGACAATCGAGCCATTGATCACCTATGTTTCAATTTTAAATGTGGTCCATTTCCTCTAACAGAGGAACGGAAACCTAACGGAGAGCTATTTGGCAAGTGCCAAACTTTTCAATCGGGTGGCAATCTGAATTTACTGTATATATTCATGTATAGGTCTAGAAATTTAGATCAAAAAATTGACCCAAACAAACTGAGTCGACTTACCCATGGGTCAATCAATGTAAGTACTGTATCTTAACTCTTATTTAAAAGAAGGAACTATCCCCTGGTGAAAGACAAAAGTATAATCTGTTTTGGAAGCACTGGTCCCCTCTGTTCTCTCATCCATCCAGCCTTAAGAGTAACCACAAAGAGCTATGTCTGCTGGAATTTTGTAGGTTCTTTGACAGTGTTTTGTTTTGCTTCATTCTTTGGATCCTTTGCTATATGTCCCTAAGTTTTACCCTCAACTTATCCATGGGTCATATCAAAATCCATAATTTCAGCCCCAAAATTTGCCCTCAACTTATACATGAGGTCAACTTATAGTTGAGTATATACGGTAATTCAAGTATATCAAGACAAATTCTACATTACATTTTGCAGCTGTAACCCAGGTCAAATGTATTACACAATACAATGCCGAGTGTATAGAATTAAAATATTTTCCTGTATATACAAAACAAAAATCCTTGACCTTTGAGATCAGTGAATGTGATCTTATGAATGTGGAATGAGGAGATAAACTGCAATAGGGACTTAGGGCAAAGATTCTGTTTGTTAGCATAAATATGCCACTGGAAGACAATGAGGTTACCTAGCAGAAGAGGAAAATGGGTTGAAGGCATTGCAACACTGGGGAAGGGGAGGGCAGCAATAAAAGGCATCCCTATCAGCAGCTTCTTGGGAACTGGAAGGGCAGTTTTATCTCCTGATGGTTGACTGCCATTGCCTTCCCCCAGTTGTCCCTACAGCTCAGTCAAAAAGGCATCTACTGACATAAGACTCCTGTCATTGTGAGACTTTCAGCCAGTATAAGTCACCATCTGTGTCGCAGGCTATATCAGAAGTAATTGAATTTGGCCTATGCCTCCGGGAGAGTTTATTCTGCATCTTTCCCATAATCGTTACCCTAAACCAAAATAATTTCAAAATAATTTATTTGTAGTTTATATCCTGATATAGATAAAGGAAAAGGTAGTCCCTTGACATGAATGTCTAGTTGTAACGGACTGTAGGGGTCAGTGCGCCTCTCCGTTTCTAAGAGGAAGAGCCAGCATTGTCCAAGGACTGCTCTGGTGGTCATGCGGCTATTACCTTCCCAATGGATGCTGTTGCCTTCCCACCAAAGTGATACCTATCTATCTACTTGCACTTGCATGCTTTTGAACTGCTAGGTTGGCAGAAGCTGGGGCTAGTGACAGGAGCTCACCCCATCATGCGGCACCTGGTCCTCAAACTGCCAACCTTCCGAACATCCTATTGTCAGAATTGGCATTTTAACCCACTAAGCCACTGCATTCTCTATCATATCCTGATATAACTGGACACCAATCTTGAATACATTCTCTTAGCTACACACACCATTTTCTACCATAGCAAATATATTGATAAATATTCTAGTTTTAGAGTTGTTACCTTATACCACTCACTTGGGTTGGATGCCCCCGATGTGGAAAAAAAAATAACATTGCTTCCCATTTTTAAGATGAAATTGGTCAAATTCTACCAATTTTAGACCCATTAATTTATTTAATGTTAGTTATTACTTCTGTTCCAGAACCATACTGACATTTAGACTGAGCTGAGACCAATTATATACTTCTAGAAAGCCCAGTGTTTCATTTTGTTGCACTTAATACAGAAGTCCATTTATGGATCATTGAAATTAAATTTTCTGCCTTTGACCTTTCATCAGTATTTGATTTACTAAGCAGGACTAGACTAGGGAAGAAATTTTCAGGCCGCAAATACTGATAGAAAAATCAGTTGACAGACTGATAGGGTAGGCCCTTGGTTCCAGGACCCCTGTGGATACCAAAATCTATGGATGTTTAAGTCCCATAAAACACAATGGATAGTAAATTGGCATCTCTCTTATAAAATGGCAAAATCAAGGTTTGCTTTTTGGAATACACACACACACACATATATATATATACACACACACACATACACACACACACACACACGGTATGTGTATGTGTATATATATAAACCTTTTCAAGCTATGGATGCTTGAATCCATAGATAAAAAATCCATGGTTATAGAGGGCTGACTATACATGCATTTATTTGAGGAGATTGATATATTATCTGACCATATAGCTAAACTGTGGTACCTGAGCAGAAGACATGGTTCCTTTTGAAAGACCAGTTGATTTTCTTTGTCATTGGCAGTGTTTCATTTAAGTCAAGCATGAAAATTGTGTGCCCCTCCAGACATTGTTTGACTATAACTTCCAGCATTTTGTATCACTGACTATGCTATAGCCATTAGGAGGTGCAGGGGCTGTGGACCAGGTGATACAACTGTTCCCCAAACATCGGCCTTTTGGGAGTAACAAGCTGTGGCATTCACCTGTGTCCCATTAAAACACTGAAGAGACAGGTTAGTGGAGGAGAAAGAAGAGGCCCTGTTTTCTTTTTCTTTTTTTAATCAAATTTCAGAAAATTATTTTAAAACATCACATTTTACCAAGTGTTCACTTTAAGCCAATGAAACTATTTATAAGTAAATACATTGAGGCTGTGTGTATGATATTGTAATTTAAAAGGATAATTTTAATTGTGCTAGTTGTTTATGTCACAGCTATTACAGTACTATTACATTCAGTGATATATGGGAATTACGATTTATGAGTAACAGTAGTGCAAACAAACATTCCTGAGGATTCTGTGTGGTGTGGTATAGGAGGAGGTCAATGGAAGGGTGACACCATGCATTACCACACTGGGTGACATCCTGTGGCATCCTGCAGCATCCTGCGGTATGCAGTTTCATGAGGTCTTCTCTGCCAAAGAGTACTGATGCCTCACACAACTGTAAATCCCAGGATTCTGTAAACTGGAGCCATATCAGTTAAAGTGCTGTCAAACTGCATTACAGTGGTGCCTCGGGTTACGAAATTAATTCGTTCCGCGGCCGCTTTCGTAACCCGAAAAGCCTTCGTAAGCCGAATTGCCATAGGCGCTAATGGGGAAAAGCCGCGATTCCGTGCGAAAAAGCCGAAAAAAGCACCAAAAGTTTTTTCGTAACCCGAAAAAACATTCGTAACCCGGAACAATGATTCCCTATGGGATTTTTTCGTATCCCGAAAATTTCGTAACCCGGTCATTTCGTATCCCGAGGCACCAGTGTATTTCTAGTGTGGATACACCCAATATGTCCTCAATAGAAATGCCATTTTATTTCTTTGCTTGTTGAGGGGGGGGGGATGTATAGGTCAAATGGCTGAAATCTGGGGACATTGCCTGCCACTGTACAGTAGACAATGTAAAGAAACTTACATTGTATATTTGCTTCTCTATGGATTCTACACTAAAACATGACTCTGAGGGGCTCAAATGTCCCATCTAGGTACATATGGGTTGAACACCTCTTTGTCCATCCTTCTTTCCATTAATAATTCATTCCTTGGATTATTCAACCTGAAAAAGGTACAGCTCTTTTGTATATGTTGTTGCACAGCCAGCATTATTAACACTATATAAATCAGCACAGAATAACCCATTCCTTGGATTATTCTGTGCTGAATTATATAGTGTATATAATGCTGGGCTGTGCAACAAAATATACAAAACAGCTGTACGTTTTACATGTTGAGTCTCAAATTCCAAAATAGAAAATATTACAAAACACAAAATTGTCCCCGTGGGTGTCTGAGATACTGATACATTTGCTTTCTGGTGGTTCAATGCACACAGACTTTGTTTCATGCACAAAATTATTAAAAAATATTGTGTATAAAATTACTGTCAGGTTATGTTTATAAGGTGTCTGTGAATGTCATGTTTTGGCTTGGGTCCCATCTCTAAGATATCATTATGAATATGCAAATATTCCAAAATCAAAAACATGTCCAGTTCAAAGCATTTCAGACAAGACACCTGTAACCTGTATTGGCCAACCATAATACACAAAATACATCATGCAAGCTTTTGAAGCTTCACTGTCTTCTACATCAGGCAAAGATGTTAAAAATCATATTGGAGCAGAAAAGTGATATTAGAGGAATCAGAGGTAGGAATATAAACCACTGTCAAAATTCTTCTCATCCCTGAAGAAGGGCAGGAAATATATTTACTGTTCTCTCTGCATGTGAGGTGTGAGAAAATTAAAATGTTTCATCTTTCACACAGGGCAGAGCCCACCCATTCCAACTGCGGACGTGAATTTCCATTTCAAGTTCAATGTTCTGGAAGGTTTTATAGTTTTATGGCTTCAGTAATAAGTTGAGCAGTTAAACATAAGGGGGTGCAATTGAATCTGTGTTTTGCATGCTTTGTTGTTGTTATGGGCCTTCAAGTCGTTTCTGATTTACGGCAGTCTTAAAGTAAACCTATCACATGGTTTTGGCAAGATTTGTTTGGAGGGGGTTTGCCATTGCACTCCTTGAGGCTGAGAGTGTGACTTCTCCAAGTGTTCCTGGTGAGTTTCTACAGTTTAGTTTACCTAATGCTTTTGGGGGCCAATTTAGAGTATAAGCTCCAGAAGCTGCAGAGATTGCAAAGTGTATGTGTGTGTGCCTTGAAGGAGCATCCAGATGTTGTTGGACTGCAGCTCCCAGCATTTCCCATCACTGGTTGTAACAGCTAAGGGATGGTGAGGCTTGTAGTCCAACAATAACTGGAAGGCCTTACATTACTATAACACAATGGTCCAAAAGTTGCTTAAAATGAGTGCCACAACACCACACTGTGTGTGTTCCCTGAGCTATACAGAGTGCTTCTTTAATGAATCATTTTGGTTGGAATGTAACATGTAAGGAGCTGTACTGGAAAATTAATCCCAGCTTGTTTTCACTGTATTCTCATAACTATACCAAGGTACTTTCCCCAACCCCTGTGTGACATTTTCTGTTTTAGTGTTGACAAATTCAAATCTAGTCATTTGCAAAAACAACGACATACAATTTCAACATCCCATTATCTTTATACTGGTCAAAGACCGAATAAATTTTATTACGCATTATTACAAATATCCCATTATCAATATGCATGTATTAGTCTGCCTGTATTTACTATGTCCCAAACCACCAGGCAAACTAGACCTCTGAAACAGAGGATTCTCATACCTGGCCAAGAAGGTAACAAATTTCTTAGCTTGTAATTGAACATTTAAAGGGAGTGAGAAAACAAACATCAGTATGTTTGCAACAAATGATCAGCACATCCCCACTCAAAGGTGTGTGTCCTCTAGGGCAGGGGTATGTCCTCTTGTACATCAAAAAATCACTGTATGTTTCTTATTGTGTGTCTTCTAGTGCTTTCCAGCTTATGGTGACCCTAAGGCAAGCCTATCATGAGTTTTTCTTGGCAAGGCTTGTTCAGAGCCTTTACCTTCCTCTGAGGCTGAGAGGGTGTGACTTCTCTAAGATTTTTTTTACTCCCAGGTTATCCAGTGTGGTTTGAATATTGGACTGGGAAACTAGGGTTTGAATTCTCACTCAGCCATGAGAAACCGCTTGGTGATTTCGGGCAGGTCATACTTTCTCATTCTTAAGGGGAAGGCTATGGCAAATTTCCTGAATAAATATTGCCAAGAAAATTATGAAAGGGTCTCCATAAATCAGAACTGACGAAAGCACAAAACAACAACAAATCTACACTTACACCATGTCAGTGAGGTAAACAATGAATTTGGCCATTTGTGGTCTTGCTCTAAGAGAACAGAGGACAGTTCTGTGCTTAGGAGTAAGAGTGTTCTTTCTCTGCTAACTGATTTAAATATCTTGTCTTTTAAAATACAATTACTGTAATGGAAACAGTTTGCAATGAGTTTTATCTCTTGCAATAATAACAGAGCCACTAGATGGAGCAATAAGGAAATACTTCAAGTTAAAAAAAAAGTCAACTTTTGAAAAATAAAATCATGCTTCTATTTGTTTCCAAATACATTAAGCCTGTAACCTAGTATAAATACTGGAATATAAAAATAATTACTGTATCATTGCATATCTTATACTGTATATTTTAATGGTAAGTAGTTCCAGGGTTATGTATGGAGTATGACTGATAATTATAAAATATTTGGCAGTGAATGTGTTTACATAGGGATACAGTTTGGAGGAAAGAATCCAAGAGGGGAAGTTTACAATGATGTGGTATGAGTGAGAGTAAAGGAGACAGATAGGACACAGGACTGGGGAGAACAGTAAGGGAAAGTTAGTTGAGAAAGTATCTACACTACACAAGGAGCAGTTAATACACTTCAACTACTGTGGCTCTAATTCACCCCTGAAATACAACATTAGATCTTTCTACTAGAGAATTCTAAGTACTCATTGATACTACAGATTCCAGCACTCCATCAGATATAAATATATCAGCTAAAGTGGCTTCAAATTGCTATAATTGTAGAAGGTGAATACCCTGTGAAAGAGATTGTACTGAAAAGGGGAAAATATATTTCTCTATTGGGGAGGGGGAAGGATTTAATATGAAAAAAATGGGGTTGAATATCATTGAGACAATAGAGCACAAAAGCAAGTGCTTAGGTGCCAGAAATTGGTGAGGAGTCAGACTATAACCAACAAAATGACATTTGTTGCTTTTTATTATCACACCTACAATTTGCTCATTACCTTAAACATTAAATTAGTACAGCCTAAGAGACAAAAGCACCATGATAGATCTAACACACCGTCTGGAACCTGTAATGATCCTGATGGCAGCATAATCTTGAAAGAAGAGTGTGAACAAGTTTGCTCAAGGTGGTGAATTTAAACCTAGCACATGCAAGAGAAGGCAAGGGTACACCCCAGGTGGTGACATATGGTGAGAACCCCACTGCGCCAAAAGTATTTTTCAGTGTCACTGGTTTCACATAGAATTAAGAAGTTAACTCCCCCATGTAGTAAATTTAGAACTCCAACTACTTTTTTGGTACATCAGTGCATAAGAAAACTAGATTGCTTACCATGAGTACTTTCACAATACACACTTATAGCACAATGATTCCATTTTAAATGCCACAATTCCATCCTATAGAACCTTGTCATATGTAGCTTAGGGGAGGGTACTTAAAAATCTCAGCCAGAGAGCATCTCTAGTGCCTACAGATCCCAGGATTCCATGGGGTGTCACCATAATAGTTAAAGCAGAACCACAGCACTATAACTGTGTAATGTGAAAAAGCTCCAAGTGTGGAAATTTTGTTTTGCAGGCTGACTGCACCATCCATGTGGGGTGTTTGTCACTTGAGTGGTTAGCACAAAAAATGCCTCTTTGTGCTTTTGGGATAGAAAATTGTTTCATAATACCATGAAAGTATCTTTCCATGGTGGTGAAATTTTGTCATCCTGGGAGGCAAGAGACTGTGAGGGTGTACAGACTGGCAGTTTATGCTGGCCTGCACCAAACGGCACTGTGCATGAAGGGCATCATAACACCATACTGGGGCACTTGTGGTGTCCCTTCTATGGCGCAAATAAGAGCTGTGTTTTGTGACTTCTTTTTACATTTGGTTGGGGGCGTGGTGTGCGGTTGCTGCCTCCCCGACCCAGTGCTTCCATGGGTGACATAGAGCCGCCCCTTATTGGGCTGTCTGTACAGCCCCTGTGCTGACAAGTAACAGTGCTGCTGGTAGGGTCTCCCATGCCCTGCCATGCAGAGAAGCCAAACTAAATGTGCCAAATTGCTACTGGGCAGCAACAGTACACGGGATGTGACACTGGTGGAGGATCTATCAAAGACAATCTGATTCATCACATTAGTGGGCAAATGGGATTTAAACAAGAGTTAAACTAGAGAAAACCAGGAAACATCATGTGATAAACTTCAGGCATTTCCTGGTTTTCTGTAGTTTAACTCTCATTTAAATCCTGTTTGACTGCTAGTGTGAGAAAGCAGAATGACAGTAACACCATAGATAACATGTATAAGGACTGCACAGAAGGGGGCATGGTAAACTCCTTTTGAATGCCTTTTACCATGAAATCCCTATGATGAGTCAATCATCAAGAGATGGAGCCAGAAGATGTGACTCCCAGATTGATGACACTTAGACATATACTAGGGTAAAGCAGAGAGTAACTACGAGTAGCACATCTACAAGTAGCACTAATGAAGGAACTAGACTCAAGCTGAAAGGACATTCAGCTGCTCATGTGCTCAGAGGTCAAAAGGAAGTCATAGAATCATAGAATCGTAGGGCTGGAAGAGACCACTAGGGCCATCCAGTCCAACCCCCTGCCATGCAGGAAATCCAAGTCAAAGCATCCCCGACAGATGGCCATCACCCTATCACCCTCCGAGAGAGTGCATTCCACTGTCGAACAGCTCTTACTGTCAGGAAGTTCCTCCTAATGTTCAGGTGGAATCTCTTTTCCTCGAGCTTGCATCCATTGTTCCGGGTTCTGTTCTCTGGAGCATCAGAAAACAAGCTTGCTCCCTCCTCAACATGACATCCCTTCAAATATTTAAACAGGGCTATCATATCACCTCTTAACCTTCTTTTCTCCAGGCTAAATATCCCCAGCTCCCTGAGTTGTTCCTCATAGGACATGGTTTCCAGACCCTTCACCATTTGAGTCACCCTCCTTTGGACATGCTGAAAGCTGCACAACACTCTTATAGAAGCATAGAATGTGAGAAGCATGACTCGGGAAGTTAGATATTGTAAATCAAGAAATGGAACAACTAATTGCAAAATTGCTTCATATAAATGTGCTTTCCATATAAATAATGAAGTTGCTAATGACTGATGTTGTTGAAAAATTGATCTGTGTTCCCTAACAGTCTTTTTGTTTTTAAGAAGC
This sequence comes from Sceloporus undulatus, assembly GCF_019175285.1. Classification (NCBI taxonomy): domain Eukaryota; kingdom Metazoa; phylum Chordata; class Lepidosauria; order Squamata; family Phrynosomatidae; genus Sceloporus; species Sceloporus undulatus. The sequence goes on from NC_056526.1 coordinate 92,648,607, forward strand.
AGAATTTATGTAGTCCTAAGGGTGAGATTGTTCCTTCTCCCTGTCTTATTTGTAGATCCTCAACATAATGGACATCTGCTTTGCCTCATGAAAAATATATACAGCAGCTGTTAATGAAAGAAGTTGGCAGCTCAGACTCTTCCACAACATTCATCATAAATATTTTGTCTTTCTTAATTGCACTGGTCCAAGGTTGTTTCTTTTCTGAATAGGTATAACTCCAGCTTAAGATATAACTCACCACATCTCATAAACTGAGAGCAGGTTTGCCTCAGCAACAAATAAATAAATAAACAAATCCATCTGGTGTGCACAACACTTGATTTCAACAGACCAAAAAACAAAAGAAACAAACCCATGCAACAACACAAAACCCTATAGTGTAGTTTTCTGAGACAGACGGCACATTAAATTAAGCATGTCCACTTTAAACTGTTCTGAAAAGAATGAAAAATATAGAGGAGCAAAGCAGCTGAGACTCTAAGAAAGGAGGATGGCACTTACAGCAACTGTGCCACTCAATTTCATAATCACTTAATATCAAAACGTCTCCCTCCTCTCGCAATACCTTTCATATGCTGCTTTAACTCACAATATCCTGTAACTTTGCTCTAGAGCTTGGAAAATTTCCTTTCTGGAAGAATCCCCAACTGAAGCAATTCTGGGAGATGCCACCCAAAATAAGTAACTGAACTTTTAGAACTGAAAAGAAGAGCTTTCCATCCAGTAAGGTTGGAGATGGTTGGACATTCAAAGTGGGGCAGAGGTGGCTTGAATATGCATGTAATCTATCTTCATACATTCTTCGTGTGGGCCGAGAAGCTGAGCCACTGGATCATGCTCTCCCCATACCCCCTCATGACAGTACATTGGTCACAGGCATTTGAAGAAGAGCCCATATGTTATTTGTACACTGGAATTCAGATATCCAAACTACCTGCAGCCCATGCCACTGGATGACAGGGTGCCACTCCTTGATGTGGGAGTCCTCCAACAAAGAAATGTGTAAAAGGAATTCTAAATGTTTCAAAATATTATCAAATGTGCATCAAAACTACATCTATCATACTTAAACTGTTTTTACTCTGAAGTGGTGAACTACAATTCTGGAGAACAAGGTTCAATTCCCCTATGAAACCCACCAGGGAATCTTGGGCAAGCCAGACTCTCTCAGCCTCAAGGGAAGGCGATGGCAAACCTCCTCTAACAAATTTTGCCAAGAAGACTCCATGATAGGGCTGCCTTAGAGTCTCCATAATGACTTGAAGGCACGCAGGTAGAGAAGGAAACAGTGGCATATTTGATTTTGTAAATGTATATGGCTCCCTGGCCCATGGAAAGCCTGTAAACCCTGGGCAATAATTTTAATTTTGCTTCTGTCTCTTTATCTAATGTTGTATGTGTAGAAAGAGAGAGAATTGTAGAATTGCAAAATTAGAAAGGATTGCAAGTTCCAGGCCCCTGCCATGCAAGAATACATCAATGAAAGCTCTCTCAAAAGATGGCTATCCAACCTCAGTTTAAGGACCTCCAGAGAATAGAACCGTCTATTATCCCCTCTGTTGTAAGCCGCCTGGATTCCCAGTGATTAGGCAGCATATAAATAAATCCTATTGTTGTTGTTGTTGTTGTTGTTGTTGTTGTTATTATTATTATTATTATTATTATTAGATACCACCATTCACTGAGGCAGATGGTTAGTCACTTGTCAGGAGGAGCATCTAATCATAAGAGTTTCCAAAAGGCTGGTACTATCTGCACCTACTGTTTCCGATTATGCCACGGTTTCCTTCTCTACCTGTATGCCTTCAAGTTATTATGGAGACTCTAAGGCAACCCTATCATGGAGTCTTCTTGGCAAAATTTGTTATAACCTAAAGGAGAATCCATATGGTTGGCTATCCAGTTCCTTTTCTGTCTGGTCACTCCAGGTTGATTCCTACTTTTCAAATGTTGCCTATCATTTGGGAACGGAAGACATCTTAGAACAGTGGTGGGGAAAAGATGGCCCATGTGGCTCTAACATTTTTTTCAACACCTTAAGTCCACCACAAACCGCAACCTCCCCATACATACATGCAGTGAACTGAAAAGGAAAATGTATGTTTATTGTTTCAGGAAACTCATCCAAAGATAGGAAAGGATATTTTAAAAAGGAATTGATCTATATTTTCTTCTAGGAAGCCTTAAAGCTGATTCCTATTGTTACCCTAGGATCCAGCACCTAGTCATGCTTTATATCAAATTAATATGTAAGATGTTATAGACACGTAGCCAAAAGGGACACACCAGCACAGGAAGCCAGCTATACCATATTAGGAAATCACGATGGCTCAGCATGGGAGAAAATGAGGCACATAGCCATGATGAGATCTCCCAAGATCAGAATCAGCATAATCCCTTCACCAAGGAGTGTGATGGGTGGGAGCTGGACCTGGAAACTGCTGGCATATAAAAGACAAAGGGAGTTTCCTTCTGGGAATGAAATTCTTTTTGTTTGAGGACATTCACACCAATTGTCCAGTTGTTCTCACAAATCTTTTCCCATTCTTCTCTCCTGGGAAAGTCATTTAACTCCAGGAAAAAAACATTTAATTCGTGAAATGGGCCCCAGGACCCATGTCTTGTTTTAAATACATGTTCCTGGACAATAGCAAATTGGTCTAGTTTGAAGCCAGACATAACCACTGTTCACTGGCAGCTGGACACCTCAGTATCTGGCCACCCCTCATATCACAGGCAGCTACTGAGCCAGTCTCATTCCAGAAACCTCACAATTGGAGCTGTGATTAGGATCAGTATAGTAGTGCCTCTTTACAACCCTACAACTTGCTGTCTTTACTACCTTTGCATCATTAGTTCTTGTGTGTGTGTGTGTGTGTGTTTGTATGTGTGTTCATTCCCTCTTTTAGAAATTAACTTAATTAAACCGGAACCTGTTTTTGGTCTTCTTTGGGTGCAGAACTAGTATACAAAGGCTTAGGATCCCAGCTTTATATTACCGAAGCCCTCTTGCTGCTTCTTACTGAGCTAAATTCATTTCCGCATTGAATTCAATTTGTGGGTGCCCTCTCAGGATTCCTTGCAATTTAGGTAACACTATGTATATGAATATGGTAGCAGTTATTACTTGGGATAAGATTTCAAATAAATGTCCCTTCCCAAAGAAAGACGGAATTGAACTCAGCAAGTGGAAAAGAAGCAAAACAGTGAGAGATCTAGGAAAATGACAGAGGAAAATTACCAGGGATCCATCTATCTACCCACTGCCTGTTGCCATGATGCACTAGATACAGTGTTTTGTTGCCCTTTTATTTCCAAAAGTACTTTAGGCCAAGCATGTGACACATATCTAATCCAAATTCTAACTCATTCAGATAGTAAACAAAGGGAAAATATCACAACTTGAAAGACTGCTGAAATAGATTCAGATGGGTATGTGAAGAATCACTAAGGTTGCTGCCATACTGCAGAATTAATACCATTTCACAACACTTTACTTGTTATGCCTCCATGCTATGGAATCCCGTGATTTGTAGTTTGTTGTGGTACCAGAACTCTCTGATAGAGAAGGCTAAATATTTCATAAACCTACAAAATCAGAATTCCAGAGTCCTGAGCCACAGCAGTTAAAGCAGTGTATTAGTTCTGTATTAATTCTGCAGTGTAGATGCAGGCTAAATCAAATCTTGTCAATAGCCTTCATGAATTTATATACAGCTAGAATAGTAGTCTCATGGAAGCTTCTTCTCAATTCCTTGTTATTTCACCAGAATTATAAGTTATAAATAGATGGACTCCCAATGGCAGGAATGTCATAGCAATTCTATCTGTTTATAAATTATAATTTAAAACTTATCTGCCCTAAAGCGACCACATAGAAAAGCAAACAAGGCTGAGAATGTCAGTGTAATGTAAAGCCATGCAGCATGGTCATCAGGAGAAAGCCCACACCAGAAATGTGGGAGTAGTTTATAAAGTATGGTGTCTAAGGGCACCTAACTTTAATCTAAAGAAATGTGTAGAATGTTTAACACAAAATAACACATTACTTTCTAACTGCTTTAAATAAATAACAGTAGGAAAATAAGAAAAAAATAGTTTTTTGGGAAGGAGCTAAATATTTGGTAGCAAGCTATTGATGACTCAGTGTGGTGTCGTGATTTGAGTGACAGACACAGATAATGAGAGACCAGGGTTCAAATCCCTGCTCAGGGCTTGTCTATACAGGTGAAAAATTCTGGACTCACCCTGAAGCTGGTGCTGACAGTTCTGATAATCAATGGCTACTTCCAGGGAAGATCCATGGTTTTTTTTTGCCTTTATCCCAACTTTGCTAGAAACTAAGCAACATCGTGGAAAATACTGGTGTTTCCCGGAAATCCTGGAGTGACCATGGATTCTTTTCACATGTGGACAGCTGGACTGGGTTTGATTCAGCCCAAACCAGTTGTCCTCCTGTCATAGAATCATAGAATCATAGAGTTGGAAGAGACCGCAAGGGCCATCCAGTCCAACCCCCTGCCATGCAGGAAATCCAGATCAAAGCATCCCCGAAAGATGGCCAGCCATGTCATCTCATCCCTCTTCCCCCAAGTTGCTGTCACTTCCACTCGGATCAGAGTTCTATGTAAAGCCTGCTCAGTGCACCACTCCTTCTGCTGAGGCCAGAAATGAGTGCCAAGACTCGTTGTTGATCACAGGCTAAGGCAGCCATTTCTGTCCTCAACAGAAGCAGTGGTGTGTGGTGCAGGCTTTACACAGAGCTCCTGCCTGTGAGAAACCAGCAATGACAGCTCTGAAAACAAGCACCAAGCCAGTGGGCTTGATGCCGTGTTAGCCCAGTTGCTCCATGTGCACAATGATGCAGTGTCACACCAATTTTACTTCTTGTCTCTTCTCCAAGAACTCTGAGTTTCCCTTCTTTTCTTTTCCTTTCTTTCTGGAAGTAAGAGTTTTTCAGCTGCAGTAAATATTCCTGTAACATTTACAGTGGGCCCTCAGTATCCACAGGGATCCATTGCGGATCCCCCCACAGATACCAAAATCCATGGGTGCTCATGTTCTATTGTCCTCAATCATGGCACGGCAGATGGCAAGTCCACGGATATGGAGGATGGACTGTATAATGCCAAGTCAATGATAAATTCATATGTGCCCAGTTTAAGTACTATATATCATTTTAATGTGACATTCTTGCCTTATTGTGATCCATGCAATTCAATACAACTGTTAAAAGACTTCAAAGCTTGGGCCATTGAGCAACCTAAAGAAGATACGGAGACAGTGCACACATATACACACAGAGAGGATTTGATTTACATTTAACCATACGCTTTAGATACTGATTGTAAACTCCACTGGATGGGGCAAATAAATTGGGATGTTGCAGCTTCTGTTGCTGTAGTTCTCAGATTGTTTTTTTTAAATTATATCTAAATGATGTATCTGGCATCCCTGCTGGCACTACAGTGATATATTTAGAAATGCAAAATTATTCTTTGAATAGCCCCCTCCCATTTCTGCAATGTACATTAGTTATAGGACTAATTTCTGGCAACTCCCAACATCAGCTACAAAATTTTATTTCCACCCTTGGGTGGATTTCTTTTTAATTGTGATTCATATCAGAAGAAAAATGTCTCCTTTTCTCCATTTTATTTTATTTTCCTTTGCACTATAATATTATAGGGAGGGGGGTGGATTTAAGGAAAAGAAATGTTGCCCTTTGAACGATAGGATCACCCCAGCCAACCACACTCCAGCTTAAAAAAAATCTTCTGAAAAGTTCTACTGAAGATCCAAGAAATCACTACAGAGTCTGTCAAATTAATAGAATGAATGAATGTAAAGGGAACAGAAACTAGAAAATCCAAGGAACTATCTGGTGAGAACTCACAGATCTTTTGACCAGTCTGAAAGAGTCCTTACTCATAGGCAAGACTTGTCTAGAGAAATGGAGAAAACGATGGCCTGTTACAGACTGCCAAAATAAAGCTGCTTCGGTTCACTTTGGAGGTATGCTGTTTAAATGATGCATGCATCCTAAGAATCCAGAAGCTGCACCAAAGCAGCACTCCAGTGGTTAGGAATGGAGTGTGGCTTTGGTGCGACCTCCAGACTCTTAGGACCCATGCATCATTTAAATAGCATGTCTCCAAAGAGACCCGAAGCAGCTATATTTTGGCAGTCTGTAACAGGCCATACTTTTCCACTTCAGGTAAAACCTTACAGCAATGCATTTCAAGTTGATTCTTTGTTTGCAAACTCCATCTTGGAATTTGGTTTAACTACAGATCCCTTGGCAACAACTTCTAACCAGAACAATCATTGACATTTTCTGTTTCTCCTCCATGTCCAGCCTGATGAAATTCTTGAGAATTCAAAAGCTGACCTTTTTGATGATACTGTAGTGGTCCAATAAAGCTATTCTCCAAGACTGGTTCTGGATTTTGCTCACAGCCCAAATAACTCTGTTTCCCTTGTCGTTTACTTACCATATAGACTCGACTATAAGTTGACCTCATGTATAAGCCGAGGGCAAATTTTGGGGCCAAAATTATGTGTTTTGCTATGACCTGTGGATAAGTTGAGGGTAAAACTTAGGGGCATAAAGCAAAGGATCTAAAAGATGAAGCAAAACAAAACAATGACAAAGATTTTATAAAATTCCAGCAGACTTAATTCTATGTGCTTACTCATTAAGGCTGGATGGATAAGAGAGAAGAGGGGGGTCAATGCTTCACATATTATACTCCTGCTTTTTATCAGGATATGGTTCCTTCTTTTTAATAAGAGTTAAGATACAGTACTTATATTGACCCGTGGATAAGTTGATGCAGCTTTTTGTGGTCAACTTTTTAACCTAAATGTCTAGACTTATACATGAGTATATACAGTATTTACATAAACAGGCCTCTACTTTTGCAACCTGTTTTCTGGTGGTGGGTGGATAGTGTGAACATCCTTTAGCATCTCAATAACACACACTGACCTAGTTGCATGTACTTTGGAATGTGTTGGTATAGCCTACTTATATTTTGATCAGAGCCCACAGGATCACAAAGAATTATTTACCAGCTACTTTATTTGTTGCATCCCAGCAGGCACTGCAGTAATATATTTAGAAATGCAAAATTAAGCTTGAACTGTTCCACTCCCATTTCTGCACCTTACATTAGTTATAGAACTAACTTCAAAAATATGTCAGTTGTTGGTACAGAGTCCCATCTTGGAATCAGGGACAGTAAGCAATGTGAGGAGTTCAAACTGACAGTATCCAGATGTGACTTCCATGACAGCTAAGCATCAAGCCCAAGTCACAGATATCTGAAATTACACTAGTATTCAGTAGCATAATACTGTAATTTTATGTCATGTTAGTCTGGACAATCTGTACGCAAAAGGATCTTGTAGTATTCTTGAAGTATTCAGTGAAGGTTTGATCCAGTTTCCACATATGGGATGTCCCCCTCTTTCCAAAGACCACCACTTTTGTTTTTGCAAGATTAACCATCAAGTACTCTTTTGTGCAGAACTTAATTCACTCAATAGTCTCCCAATCCCAATCAGTGTAGTAGAAATCAGAACTATATTATCAGCATATAAAAAAACCCATCTCATACTGAAAATGGAAAATATTCCAAGCCATATAGTTCTTGTACAATATTGTTCTTATACAAATTAATTGGAGTGTGTGGAGCAAAGAGGTACCCCTCCTATTCTCCTCTATCTTCTCATAGCAGTCCACTTGTCCAAAGCCTGATTCTGAAGGAAATATTGGATTGGGGCATTTGTACTGACTGCAAAAACCTTCTGTCAATGCTACCTTGTACTACAAATTACCCTAGTCTCTCGAGTTAAAGATAGAATTATAGTCCACAAAAGCAACACAGCCTTTCTTTACCATTTGGGGAGCATTTCTGAATGCCTTGTTGGGGAATAATACATTGATCTCATGTGGATACCCTTTATGAACTCTGCTTGTTATTCAGCTATGATTGAATTGCTAAAGCCCAAGACCCCAGTAAAAAACTATTTAGAATACAAGCGAAAGGCAACAGTAAACAAATTGATTGGTATAAAGTTCTTTGGATCTGATCTAGCAACACTTTTCTAAATGGTCAGCACAATACTAACTCTCTAGCCTATCAAGATTTTCCCATAATGGTCTTTGTAAGAAAACAATGCAACAAGGACTGGGCAACACCAAGTCAAGTTTGATTTAAATAATTCTCCCAGCAGCATATCTTTGGGGGCTTTTTTTAATCATGTAGAGAGAATCAAATCATTGATTCCATCTGGGATTTCTGGATCCCAGTTAGGACAAGAGCAAACTGATGAATCCATACCAAGGGTGGCGGGAGAGCAAAAATTATTAATAATCTCAGTAGGTGACTGTTTGAAAAGGAAAGAAAACCAACTCCAATATATGAAAGCGAGAGAGAGAGACAGAGACAGAGAGAGACAGACAGATCCTAATACTACCTCTTGTTCCTGTAACCAATTATTTCTGAAGTAACATGCCAAGCTACCAGTGGGGTGCCACAGAGTTCTTTACTGGGCCCAGTGCTATTCAGCCTCTTTATCAATGACTAGGATGACAGAATTGGGAGCATACTTATCAAATTTGCAGATGGCACCAAACTAGGAGGAGGAGCAAATACCCCAGAGGACAGGATCGAAATTCAAAATTACCTGAATAGATTAGAAAGCTGGGCCAAAAATAACAAAATGAATTTCAACAAGGAGAAATGTAAGGTACTGCACTTATGTGGAAAAAGTGAAATACATAGATATAGGACGGAAAACACCTGGCTTAATGAGACTACGCATGAAAGGGATCTAGGAGTACTAGTCGACCACAAGTTGAACATGAGTCAACAGTGTGATTCAGCAGCTAAAAAGGCCAATATGATTCTAGGCTGCATTCATGGAAGTATAGTGTCTATATCAAGGGAAATAAAAGTGCCACTCTATTCTGCTTTCGTCAGGCCTCACCTGGAATATTGTGTCCAGTTCTGGGCAAAATTCAAAAAGGTTGTTGAGAAGCTGGAGCATGTCCAAAGGAGGCCACCAAAATAGTGGAGGGCTTGGAAAGCATGCATTATGAGGAAAGACTTAGGGAGATTGGAATGTTTAGCCTGGAGAAGAGAAGGTCAAGAGGTGATTTGATAGCCCTGTTTAAATACTTGAATGGATGCCGTATTGAGGATGGAGCAAGTTTGTTTTCTACTGCTCCAGAGACTAGAACACGGAACAATGGGTACAAGCTACGGGAAAAGAGATTCCACCTCAAGATTAGGAGGAACTTCCTGACAGTAAGGGCTGTTCACTAGTGGCACACACTCCCTCTGAGAGTGGTAGAGTCTCCTTCTTTGGAGGTTTTTAAACAGAGGCTGGATGGTATTCTCTCAGGGGTGCTTTGATTGTGAATTTCTGCATAACCAGAGGCGGATAGCCCTAGTGGTATCTTCCAATTCTATGATTCAGAGCCACTACAAATGGGCCCTGAGTGATGTCCTCGTCACATACTAGGGATGCCTCGGGGTGGAGTGCCCACATGTCCCACAACCCTAGCACGTGACAAGGGCGTAATAATGGTGGCGCCCTGTATACATGGGCGCTACCATTGTTATGTAAGCTTTTTGTGAGTTCTTTTTCCGCCAGAGGGAAGCCACACGGTTTGGTGGCTGCAGCTTCCCTCTGGTGGAAAAACAGGTGCCAGCAGGCCATAATTTTTTGGCGGTCTGTACCACGCCAATGATTCTATGATTCTATGATCTGGTTTTTGCACTGCTATCCTGGGGGGGGGGGGGCATTCAAAGTCTGGCCAGGCTGGGAGCAAAGTGGGACACAAAGGGGAAGAGGAATAGCAGGGCCCACAGTAGGGGACCCTGGCAGCCAGACTGGTGGCAATGCCAACAACAACTTGGCTAGACAGGTGGTCATAGCTGGAGATGGGTAGGGTCAGGCCCTTTGTTTCTTTGGGGTGGCCAGAGGAGTGACAGTGGTGGTGGTACAAGCCCCTGGCAAGGGTGATTCCAGGCCAGCAGCCTGCCACTCGCCACCTGGAACTGTGTGAATGAGCTTTTGTGTGTGTGTGGGGGGGGGGGGGAAGCTGTCAGCTTTAGGAGGTGGTTGGCTGCCATGATCACTTTCCCCCCACCAGTACATTCACACACCAGCCCCACACTTCAGAAGGAAGCAATGGAACAAGCAATTCCAGCTGCCAACACCTTTCCAAAGCCAGCCAGAGCTGTTCCTACACCCACTAAGTACATCCACACGCAGTCGCCAGTATGAGGACGGCATTGGCAGCTGGGATTGTTGTAATGAGGAAAGGAAAGGAGCAGAATCACTTCCAGTCCCATCACATGATTGTCTGGGAAGCAAAACTGCCCCTGGAAGGAACATACTACATCAAGGTAATTATGGAGTAGCAGCAACATTAAGAGCCTATTGATGGATTTTGCCTGCCAACAAAAAGGTGCAGAACAGTAACAAATTGAATGCAAAGCAACAGCAAGATAAACACAGTTTACCAGCCAAAACAGTTTTATCCTGTTATAATTCTGATTTGTAGCCTCATGTGATAATCTTTCTGTATCTTTTTTTCTCTAGCTATTATCTACTCTAGGCTAACACACAAACATTTAACAGGTGATGCATAGCTTGCCCCAGAGATAAAAGCATAAGAGTAGAGCTAGTTTTTAAAGAAAGAAAGAAAGAAAAAAAAGAGTAGCAACCTGACCTGTTAGCTACCTATCTAGCTTAGGAACATCAATGAGGTTCTCATATTAAGTGAACATGTGAAGAAATTGTGGGACCATACAACATAGGTCTACATCTCCACTGACCACGTGTCTGCCAGCCATAATTTTGGCAAATGTCTGAAAGGGTAATACAGAGACTACAGCCAAGAAATCAGAAGACTAGGAATGGAAATGGCAGCTATGAAGGAACTACACAATATCCTAAAGTGTAAAGATATACCACTGGGGACACATCTTAAGAGGCCAAAAGCTGCGCCAGGGCTGTGCTTCAGTCCTTAGAACTGGAGCATGGCTTTGTCACAGCTTCCGGCCTCTTAGTACACATGCATCATTTAAACAGCATACCTCCAAAGTGACTCAAAGCAGCTTTATTTTGGCCTGTCTGTACGGGCCCTTAGCCTCTTAGTACTTTTAGAAACTATTTGCACTTTTCCTCCAAGGCAAATGTTTGGAGAAAGAGAAGATTGCATGAAGTGAAGTCTTTGCATCAAAAGTAGCTCCTCCAATCAGTTTCTTTCTGTCATTAAGTTTATGTGCCCCTATCTGCAACTTGTGAAGTTCAGTAACTATTGCCACCATTTTTAAAGGTAATTCTTCTTTGTCTTAATAAATAATAATAATAATAATAATAATAATAATAATAATAATAATAAAATTTATTTCTATCCCGCCCCTCTGAGAACAATCTTTAACTGCTTACTCTGGAGAAATTTAACTCCTAAAGTTTTCCTTGCCATGAAGCTAAACTAGTGACAGAAAATGCTTAGGTCTTCGTTATCAAGCAGTTGTGAAAGGGAAAGAAGACCCAATATCTGTGTAAATATAACAATTATATTGTCAATTATTTTTATAGGGAAATACATTACAATGTGTGCTCAGTCTTTGAACATATTGCCACCTTATAGAATTCTTAGAAGATTTACAGACTCTTATAACACGTAAATCCCTTTTATATTAACCTCTTTAGAAGCTGACAAAGTAATACTGAGGTTTTGAATTATTTCAAAGAAGTGGTTTCTAATATAATAGCCCCCCCCTCCCCAGATTATTTGGTTTCTATTTAATCTCCCTCAAGAAATCTGATTTATTAGTGATTTGGCTATTTAGGCTGGATTTGAAAGAGAAAATTTTGAAACATCCATGACTGCCAGAGTAAATAGTCTGCAAAGCTCAATTTTAAGCTTCAGGTCTCTGTTGCAATTGCATTTATCCACTGTAATTATATGGAATCCAATTTTGCCTTTCTAAATATATTACTACAGTGCCTGTTTATGTGGAACAAATAAAGTAGATGGGAAATAATTCTTTGTGATCCTGTGGACTATGATCAAAATATAAGTAGGCCGTACCAACACATTCCAAAGTACATGCAACTAGGTTAATGTGTACTATTAAGTTGCTAAAGGATTACCATGCTATCCACCCACTACAAGAAAACAGGCTGCATCAAGGAATGTCTAACAACTTCGTGAAACCCCCAGAGGGAAGCATCTCCTTTTTTTTTCCTAGTGCAATCTGTTTAAAAATTATTTAGCTTGTTATTATTCAGAATTGTTTCTAACTACTAATTGGAAATTGTGGAATGTTTCAACCCAGAACAGTATTGAAATCATTCAGAATTAGACAAGGCATGAAAGGGTTATACTCTTTTGTTTGCATTTTATCATGGATGAGTACTAAACCAATGTTTCTTGCTCATTTTAATGCTGGGAAGCAGGACCTAGCATTGCACATGTAAGGGTTGCCACATCCTTTTACAGTATAAGTGGTATAGTAGCTGATCTCATGCTGAGATCCTGCTTGCTGTGCTGTTAAAAGCACAACAGTTCTTCCTGTGGCAAAATAAACACACACTTGAACATATGGCTGCATTTCAAACATATAAACTGAAATAATTCAGCTGTTGTTGTGTGACTTCAAGTCATTTCCAATTTATGGTGATCCTAAGGTAAACCTATCATAAGGATTTCTGGAGCTGAAAGTCAGTGACTTATCTATGGTCACTCAGTGGGTTTCCATGACTGAACCCTAATCTCCAAAGTCATAGTCCTAAACTGAAACCACTACACCGTACAGCCTCTGTGGTGCCTTAATATCAATGACCCTCAAGGCTATGGAATTAATCCCTAAATAATCCGAGTAGTTGCATTCCTCTGTTTATTGGTCTCCCAAAAGGCATATAAAATGCATCTCTTCCAAATACTGCCAAGAACTCCATAGCAACATTTGGAAATGTAAGATATGCATATATTATCTGTTGAGACAGACAGGGTTGAGAGTTGACACAGACAGGGTTTTGAGTTTATGGAGGCAGAGTTTTGGATTTGAACAAGAAGGGAGAACTGCCTATCATATTGGGAAGCCTAAAGAATGGAATATTAAAGTTCATTACATTCTCATACTGAATCTAAAAAAATGAATTTGTGTTGTTTTCAACCCATTTCTGTCTGGCTGTCAAGCCTCACTTGGAGTCAGGTCATGCATACCAAACTAAAGAACTACAGTACACAACAAAACAATCACAAGTCCACATTTATAGGGATCACTTTGAGGTCCAGTAATCCAATCCTGAAAGGAAAGAATTGGGGAAACAAGGGCAGGGTGAGTGCCAGGATTCCCTAGAGGTTAGAACTGCGGGGCCAACCTGAGAGAAGGGATCTGTCATTTTATTTGACAAATGCAGATTGGATCAGTTTGAACAGAGTGAGTTCTTCGAGTATCTCAAGTATCTCCCTTAGCAGAGAGTGAGGTGGGAAATTTTCTTTTTTTTTTAAATTGTCAGTTTAGAGATTAAAGATACCCTGAATGTTAATAGACCAGCAATTGCACATTCTGCATTATAATTGTTGCAAATATTGTCCTCCCTGCTTTTGAAAACTTTCACATGTTTAATAACTTACTTTGGCCTTGTGCTACTAATATTTTATTGCTTGCTCAGCACATTTGTTTCTCACATTTTGAGCAAGAAACCTTCCCCAGGATAGCATACATGGGAGTTATCCCATTTTCAGCAAGTAAAGCTGAGGGATAATTCTAAAACCAAGGTTAACTTGTAAGCTTCATGGACATGATACAAAGGCCTGTTACAGACTGCCAAAATAAAGCTGCTTCAGGTCTCTTTGGAGGTATGCTGTTTAAATGATGCATGCATCCTAAGAATCCAGAAGCTGCACCAAAGCTGCACTCCAGTGCTTAGGAATAGAGTGTGGCTTTGGCGCAACCTCCGGACTCTTAGGACCCATGTATCATTTAAATAGCATACCTCCAAAGAGACCGGAAGCAGCTTTATTTTGGCAGTCTGTAACAGGCCTAAGTCTACCACTGGAACTATTACTCTGCAATTGGCTATCATTATATTGTATAGAATTGATACTTTAATAGCTTAATTCTATTTCAACGCTCACTTTTTATATGTTTTTAATTATATTGTCTTTTTAAATTGTGAACAGCTTTGAGTTCCAATCCTGGGTTGAAAGTTGGATATGAATAAATATAACAACAACCTGAAATCAATGGTGTTCAGAGGTTCTTAGAAACACTAGACTTGTCTGGACAATTCTCAAGTCAGACCTCACTTTGAATATCTCTAAAAGCAGATAAGCCCTTCTGAAAACAGCTTGCCCATCATTACTAACCTTCTCATGGGAAACACAGCCATAGAGAAAGTCTAAGGTAGTGGCTCTTAAACTTTGGACCTCCCGGTGTTTGAGATTTGTACAGCTTCTGAATTTGTCAGGTTGGATTTAGAAAAAATACATCTCAATGTATTTTTCATATTCATATGTTTTTCAACACATTGTAAAGATTCTATGACTGGCTTAAATTCAAAATAAGATATGGAATAAACAATATTCATAATAAACAAATGCCACAGTTACCTCTCTTGAATGCTTTTAATTCTACTATTTTTCTGCAAGTTTACTGAGAACTAAATCGCACTTGATTCAATGATAATTACTTCTAAGTCAGTGTACAGAGAATCACAAGTTGAAGCACATTATAGCAGGGCAAAAGTCATTGATTATGTCTTTCTTTATTTCAACCCATAACTCTGAGTTCCAGGTGTTTTGGGGATACAGCAATGAAAATAATGATAAATAGTGATTAGAAATCACAGCATGCTTTCTGTTTTCTGAATTCTCATCTTCACTATTGACAAACAGTTTTTAAAAAATATATATCTATGGAAGGTTCAGTGCCCAAGTGTATAAAGTTTAATTAAAATTGATTTACTTGGCAAAGCAAAACTTATGACTTATCAAGGTGTGATTCCCCCCAAGAATAATCTATTTCAAAAGTAAAATAAATAAAGGAGAGGACAGGGGAAGAGATTAGAATGCTGAAAGGCTATGCTGGTAGAAAACAGTTGAGAGACATCTGTCTTCATGTTTTTTAAAATGTGGAAAAGTTTTAAATATTTATGTAAACTTCACAGAGCGTGTTACATAAATGCTCTAAGTAAGGCCTGCGCAACTTATGTTCTTCCAGTTTGTGAACCTCCAAGCTAGTGTAGTCTCCTTCCTTGGAAGTCTTTAAGCAGAGGCTTAAGGTTGGACTGGATGGCCCTTGTGGTCTCTTCCAACTCTACAATTCTATGATTCTAAGCTAAACATGAACCACCTATGTTGAGTAGTCTATCAGACGTTCAGCAAGCTACCAATGTTTTCTTCCTATTGCTGTGGAGAAGGGAACTGCAAAAATGACTAATGCCCTGAGTGTAGCTTAATGGGTCACATATTATATAGGCCCTCTTTAAAAGTACAGTACTAGTTCTCTCTGCAAGAGCTCCTTTGGGAAAGAGACCATGAGCCTGGATCCAACACTTCACTAGAGGACCACCTGCTGCAGAGAGTTTGCCATATCTCTTATCCTCCCAGGGGGAACTTTGCAGTATTTCCAATTGCCTGTGCACAAGGTAAAGACTGTCCTGGATCCAGTTCTTACTGGCCAGAGGACCAACAAGAAGAATAGGAATCAAAGCTACTAACATTTACCATCATGTACTAGCCAATTTGTGGGGCAGGAGATATTATAGCATTGCAATACATGGGACATTCTTTTTCCCTCCCTGCTTTTTAAGAAAGTTTTAAATATTTCCATAAACTGCACTGAGCCTCAAGTCTGGAAGAGGACATTAATTAAATAAAACATAGTTGTGCATTGTATTCAATAGTCATAGCTGTTGTTAAAACCGAATCCAAATACAGAGATAATTAAGTTTTCTCCTTGCTTGGGTCAAAAGGAAAGCAGATGTGTTGGTTAAAAAAAGGAGACCCACAAAAACCTCACCAGATTAAGAACATTAAACAGCCAAAGAAATCTGTAAAATTACTATGCAAATACAAGTTGAAAGGGTTTCCAGTATAATGAAACTGAAGCCACAGCGGGCAGGATTTGAAATGAGATCAAAGCTGAGGATAACATAAATTACTGAAATACTGGTTGAATACTGTCTGGAGAAAAAGGAGATGTTTATTCAGTGCTTAATTTCTATCATTAATTTCAAAAGTGTTTGCAAATCATCCTCTGACCTTGAACTCCCTCTTAATCTCATGTTGGAGGGGCAGGGATAAGTGTATCAGGAAATACACATTCTCTCAACAAGTATCAAAGTTGGCCACTCTGTAAAGTCTCTCTCAGACATGCAAGGTTCTGCAAAATTCTGTTTTGTCATTCTGTGTGAATTCTGACCCTTGTGATTCTGGCTAAGCGAGCCTTCTATAATCAGCTCAGAACTGTGAAATGAAATAAGAGTCAAATACAGTTTTCATTTGAGACAAAGGCCTGGGACAGACCACCTGAAAAGTGTGGACTGCCGGTGGCCTTTTTTTCCTCCAGATGGAAGCTGAACCCGCCAAACCGCGTGGCTGTCCTCTGAAGGAAAAAGAACCCAAGAAAAGAGGGTTCTTTTTAAGTCACAGGGGTGGCGTAACAAGTGCGCCACTGGCACACTCGTTACATAAGCACCGCACAGCAACATGCAGACACCATGCGGTGCTTACGTAACAATGGTGGCACCCATGTACACAGGGCTCCGCCATTGTTACACTGCGCGTACGTTCTAGGGTTAGGTTTTATGCGGTTGCCGTGCAGTCCCTAACCCTAGAATCGGCACCGGTATGCCACTTTATGATGGTATGTGCCACACCAATGATTCAAAGAAACCATCAGTGCTTTTGAGATGTTAATTTCAATAAGAACATGCTTGAGTGATTTTCATGTTGTATGTCTCATGGATGTAGGGTTTGATGGTAGTGAATCAATGATGAGATAAGATATCTTTAAGACTATTGCCTCCCTTCATCCAGCTGTGTCTCCTGTTGGAAACATGATCCTCACAAGGAAAGCCTGTAAAGAATTCAAACCCATCCACACCCAGGTCTCCACATTAATCCAGTATGATTTTGGTTGCCTTTTGGAAGTCTTCCTTTTATATGTAAAATTCTAGCCAGATTTGTGAATGTGAAAAAATCCCTGAGAAAGGCAGAGGCAAGGACATCTGGCTCAGACCATCCCCATAGATGAAGTGATAGGAAAAGCATAGCTGTGAGTCACACACCTTTAATATTGCTGGGATTCAGGACACCGGCTGAGATTGCTACTTGTATAAACAGGTTACGTGCCCCAGTCAAACTGTTGAAGGCAAATAAATTAGATTAACAACTCCGCTCTTGTGAGTGTGTTGGATTTACAACTCTTGGACTGTTTAGGGACTCTGCTATCGTGACTTTCTGGACTCTGTTTCTGATTTACAGCTTTCTTGACCCTGGACTTTTGACCACCAGATACCTCCTGCTTCAGTCAGTTCTGATTTCTGGCTCAGTGTTAAGACCAGGACAACTGGTAGCTGATGGTTTGTGGACCATCACTTTGAATAGCATTGCAGTAAAGGACATGGAAACCCTGAAAAAAAGTATTCTATACTTCACCATAATTGATTACACATGTGTTCTGTACAGCATATGTTGCTTTCTGTTAGATGTCTATCCTGACAGTGAATTCAAACTCATCCACTTTGAGGGAAATGAAATTGCAACATTATTGTTTAACTAAATAACAACAACTAAAAATAGAGATAAAGGAATAATGAGATATGTAGCAGGGCAAGGAATAAGATGAGTTTCAGGAGTGGAGAAAACCAGCTCCTTCAGACTGCAGAAAAAGTAAAACAGGGAATTCAAACCAGAGAGAGCAGATCTGCTAGGGACAACCAATGAAACTTAACACAAGGTTTCAGGCCAGGTCAGTAACTAAAGCTGCATCTGCACTGTAGAAATAACCCAGTTTGACATCACTTTAACTTGCATGGCTCAATGCTATGGAATCCTGGGATTGGTTGTTTATTGTGGCACCAGATCTCTCTGAGAGAGAAGCTAAAATATCTCATCAAATGACAGATCCCAAAATTCCATAGCATTGAGCCATGGAAGTTAAAGTGGTGTCAAACTGGGTTATTTCTACAGTGCAGATGCAGCCTTAGTTACTGACAGGCCTGAAACCTTGTGTTAAGTTTCATTGGTTGACCCAAGCACTGTCAAATTGCATTATTTCTGCAGTATAGATGCAGCCTGAGAGATCTGTGCGTAAACTGCAACAGAAATATAAATGCAAACTAGGACAATAGAACACATAACAGTAATGTCCTGTTGTAGCAGAAAGAGGCACCTTTTATCTTAGTTGGTAATTTAAAAACACTGATGGATATTTAATTGTCTATTTAAATTTGGTACTTTAATTGTTCATAATTTTGTACTGACACATGCTTTATATCATTCTGAGGATTTTTATTCAAATTAGAAAGGCAGCTAAATTTTTTTATATTATATACATACAGAAAAAGGGCATAAAAGGAAACAAAACTGACTACAGAGTAAATTAAATTAGCCAAGGAAGTAGGGGTATATGAGAATGAAATAAAGTGGTCCAGAAAGCTGCGTAATAGAATGGCACAAGCCTGACAAAACTGAGAAGGCTCAGGTGTTTTTATAATAATGAATGTGATGTTCATTATACAGCAAACTAGAAGACTAATAAAGATTTTCAGAGTTTCATGGAGATTTGACAGTTGGATAAATAAAAGTAGTCTATGATTCACAGTTATGTCATTTTAAAGGGAAATATGGAAAATGGAAACAGAAACAATTCTTTATGTGTGTACGGCCCTTTGGCTTTTCAATATACTTTAGTGTCTCGTTAAAATAACTGCTTGTATGTTTCCATTTGTTTTTCACAGAATAAAATATCTGGGAACATATTTTGTTTCTGTTTTCTGAGTTTGAATGTTAGTCAACATGGAACACAAGTAAAAGAGGACTCACCCTTGGCTTTTAAGATACCTATGCTTTTAATTAGCTTGCAAAAAGATTGTGGCAATGACAAAGTTGGTGTTGTGATGGCATTAGCAAAATATTACTTCATTTTCAGTGCATGACCTCTGGGGGCCTCATTCCCATCACTGTTTAATCCGGATCTTGATTCCATACTATCCAGTTTAAACAAGCATGGTCCCCACTTAATCCAAATTGCTGAAGTGATTTGGAAAGGGGGGGGGGGTATGCTTTTAGCCCATTTAACCCGCATCCAAAAGATACTGTTTTTTCCCCCCAGGTTCTTTTGGGCTGAATTGGTTTATTTTCAAATAAATTTATTCAGGCCAAATGTGAACCAGGCAGATTTGAATCTGCCCCTGGTCTGGCTTCTCTACTCCTGGCATCCTTCTGCTGCCTCCTACCATTCAAGCACTCCAGCCATGCCAGGGCTGGAGAAGGCCAGTGGCAGGGAAGGCAGGCCGGGTGGCGGAGAAGGGCCCTCCAGTGCAAGCCCCATCTTTCTGTCATCCAAGAGGCAAAGGCTTTGCACTGTAGATTGTCCAGCCTTTTTATTTAACTTTTTTCTTTTCTATTCTACCTTTCCCCCAGCACTAGACCCAAAAACTTGAGAACAGGTTTTAAAAAATTAAAAGCAGCATAAAGTGAAAGAGACAGATTTTCACATCCCCATGTAAAAGTTCTGTTTGAATTCCCTGTTTCATCCCACAAAATTATAGGTCACAGGAACTCCTCAGGTCAGGGAACAATTGTTGAATCTATACATGATTTCAATGCAAAGATACTCAGAGAGAGAGAGAGAGAGAGAGAGAGAAACACAATTCCTTTTTAGCTTATCCTGTGCCTTGTGTTTTATAGAAAAACTGGGTTATATATGAAACAGTATGTTTACCATATGATTCAGCCTTTCTGGAAGCCAAGATGATCGAGCCGAAGCTGTTGGACTTTGGATACATCATGGCAAGGTATGACTCATTAGAAAAGACAATTATGCCAGAAAAGGTAGAAGGCAGTAGGAAGAGAGGAAGGCCATATGCTATAGATAGATTCTGTTGGGGAGGTCATTGTTATGAATCTACAGGACTTAAGCAGAGCTGTGGAAGACAAAACGTCTTGGAGATGCCCCATCCACAAGGTCTCCATGAGTCAAGATCAACTTGAGGGCAGTTAACAACAACAACAACAACAACAACAACATACCAGAAATGGGAAAGAAGTGGTCCTCCATACGTTTTGTATCACCGCTCCCATCAGCCCACACAATTAGTTGTGTGGAATATAAGTGAGAGTACAGTCCAATAGCTTTTGGAAGGTCACATCCCATTTTTCCAAACTGGATAATGGCTAAGTGGTGAAAGAGGACTATCCCCTTGTGTTAGGAACACAGTTTATTCAGTCCAGATAGCCCTGTTTAAATATTTGAAGGGATGTCATGTTGAGGAGGGAGCAAGCTTGTTTTCTGCTGCTCCAGAGACTAGGACATGGAGCAATGGATGCAAGCTCCAGGAAAAGAGATTTCCTGAAAGTAAGGGCTGTTCGACAGTGGAACACACTCCCTCGGAGTGTAGTGGAGTCTCCTTCCCTGGAGGTCTTTAAACAGAGGCTGGATGGCCATCTGTCGAGGATGCTTTGATTGAGATTTCCTGCATGGCATGTGGTTGGACTGGATGGCCCTTGTGGTCTCTTCCAACTCTATGATTCTATGAGTCTATGATTCTATGAGTCTATTATTCTATGAACCAACATGCAGAAAACAAATGTAACAGTTAAGTCACAGAAATTAAAAATATATACAAGAAAAGAGTATTTCAGGCATCTCTTCATCGTGCGCTTCCTTTCTTCTGTCATATGCAGTTCTTCAGTGAAGCTTTGACTTGAGAGGTTTTGCTGTCTGTATCAACCTTCTTTTGCAGACAACTGCCTAATCTTCACAGTGGGTGCCAGAATTACATGCCCATTTAAGTACCTTGCTACATCAGAGCAGTAGCTTCTGAGTGCTTGATAGCAGAATGCCACGGGTGCTATTGTTCCACTTATAAGTGCAAAGCTGAACCCAGACACATGATTAGCCTGCCTGCCACGATGTGCTGTTTTTAGAGTTACAATGTATGTTTTGTTTGACAGTTGGGTTGATCACTTCTATATCTCTGCATAAAGAAAATGTACATGATTTCCTGCAAAAGTGATCATTTCAGTTTTTCTCTAGGTCTAAAAGGAGATTGTTTCTTTTCTCTTTGATTTAGCAGTCAGACAAAACAGGCTTTTTCACTGTCTAATAGTGACAATATGTGCAGATAAAACCCTTTATTCCTATATATGTTTCCATTGCATTTATGAACCAGCCACAGATGCTGGCGGAATGTCAGGAATAAACTCTTCTAGAACATGGCCACATAGCCTGAAAAACCCACCAAAAAAACCTACCTATACCTGTTTTACATTCACAAATGCTACTTAGTCAATGATCAAAGCATGGTCAAATTACTTTTCTATCAGTTTTTTTGGGGGTGGAGGGTGGGGTTTGCAGATCTGGAGAAATTACATCCACTATATCCACACTGTAGAAATAATGCAGTTTGGCACCACTTTAACTGCCATGGCTCAATGCTTGGGATTGTAATTTTGTGAGAGATTTAGTTTTCTGTTAGAGAGATCTGGTTCCACAACAACAATTCCCAGAATTTCACAGCATTGAGCCATGCCAGTTAAAGTTGTGTCAGACTGGATTATTTCTGCAGTGTAAATGCAGCCATAGTTAATTATTTAGTGAAGTATAAATTGACACAGGATTCCACCCTTAATTTGACATGGGTGACTCACAAGTTGTGCTAGCCTGTATTAAGAGGAATGCCTTAGGGAGCTGGGGATGCTTAGTCTGGAAAAGAGAAGGTTAAGAGGTAATATGATAGTAATATAATACTTAAAGGGATGTCAGATTCAGGAGGGAGCAAGCTTGTTTTTTGCTGCTCCAGAAAACAGGACCTGGAACAACGGATGCAAACTACAGGAAAAGAGATTCCATCTCAACATTAGGAGGAACATCCTGACAGTAAGGGATGTTCGACAGTGGAACACACTCCTTGGAAGTCTTTAAGCAGAGGCTGGATGGCCATCTGTCAGGGATGCTTTGACTGAGAGTTCCTGCATGGCAGGGGTTGGACTGGATGGCCCTTGTGGTCTCTTCCAACTCTTGATTCTATGATTCTATGTCTACTTAATTCTAAGTATTAAGATTATTTATTTCCATTATTATTGTATGGCCTATATGACTTTTAACTGATGACTTTTCAAGAAATGCTATATACAATTTCAGAGGGAAATGACATAATAATTTCAGTAGGCTGGAGTATAACTCAAGGCATGGCCTATAATTCTTTGTCAGTCTTGGGTGAGGAGTGAGATATTTTTCTAAAATAGCTAAATAATGCTGTTTTTCTTCAATAGGTAAAAAGATACTGCTTAAAAAAAAACCCAAGGTCAATGTTATGGATATATAATATATTGGATATGCCCTTCCCTCATTGAATATTCAGTCCAAAAATATTATTTGGGTTCATTGTGTTCTTCCAAGAACTATCCCCAGGACATCCTCATAAACACATTTGAGTGATCATATTAAAGAAACATCATCTGCATTACATTATTTGGACTCACTGGAACAAAGCACATAAAATAATTTGTAGAATGAAATTGACTGTTATATTCTTGACTGACACAGATTGGTTAAAAATACCTCTCCTTCCTTCCATAATTATACACCCAAATATCTTTCTACAGATATTAACAATGGCCCGATTTAAATGGGCCTTTGTGCCGCCCCCATCATGTGCTAGGGGTTGACCGACAACATAGCGTCCATACCGGCCTCACCCCTAGCACGTGACGGGGGGCCTCAAAATGGCGGCACCCTGTACACATGGGCGCCACCGTTTTGACGCAACAGACGCATAGCATCCGCACGCCCCAGTGCCTTTGTGATGCCACAAGTGCACCATTGGTGCCTTGCAGGGTCACAAAAGCGCCACAAGAAGAACCCGCTTTTTGCAGGTTCTTTTTGTTCCGCGACAGAGCTGCGCGGTTTGTCCGCTGCGGCTCCCTCACGGAGCAAACCAGGGCAGTGGGAGACCGCCCTTTTTGGGCGGTCTGTATCCCGCCAATATTAGCTGATATTATTCATAGTAATTGTGTTCATTATTAATTTATTATAAAATGGTGAAAGCTAAGTCCAATGTTGGTTTTCTTTTGCAATTTCAAACAATTTATCATATTTTATTTATATATCTTTACACCCCATTTTGAGGATATGGTATTTAAATTTCTTCTGCTGTAGAATATCTCAACTATGGTTTGGGGATGAACAAATTTCATGTAAATATTTAGACCCCCACCCCATCTCTCCTCCTCCTCCTCCTCCTCCTCCTCCTCCTTCTTCATAAGTCCATAAGGTGTTCAAAATCTCACAGTCAGTGTCACAGTGCTAGGAAATGAAACATAAATGTATGTAGTATGCATGTACATATCTTATATAGCAATTACAGTACAACATGCATCTAACATGTTACAATTTTACACTTTAAAAAAACCTGAAGCATAGGGTAAGCCCTCAAACCAGGTTTTTGAAATTGCAATAATGGACAGTTGAAATTCATGACATGCAGAACAGATGTTCAAGAAGCAACTATTAACATGTTTGTGTTCTGCCACAATATCAGATGAAAGTATTGATTTCAGTTAATCTAGCCCAATATTACTCAATAAAATTAACATTGTTGCACCCATAAATTACATAATGAACACATCTCTGTCTTTAAGAAGCCCCACCCTCCATAAATACAGTATTTGGAGACATCTTGCTCAATCTATAGAGAAAGAAAAGCTTTCCAACTCTTGACTAGAGAACATCCCCTATAATAAGAGGCATCTGCTAGCTTTATAAGGGACAAGCTTTCTGACCTTCACACAAGTCACATCCCTTATGATAAGGGAGACATGGCAACCCTAACGCACACTATACAAAGAATTACAACTTGTGTCTTAATCTTTGGATATCAAGCTACAGACATCAACTGATTTAATAGTTCTTCCTTGTCCTCAAGAAGCTTTGATCTCTAACAGTAGTCTCTGCATCTCCACCAAATTACAATTTTCTTGTGATTTGTTTTTTGTTTTTTGCTTTGTGATCTGCCCTATACTGTGTATGTCTTGCCCATTTTGTGAACACAGCTTGTTAAAATTAATATGGTTATTTGAAATAATCTACAACAGGATTTTAATTTTCTTTTTAGGAAAATACTTGGCTTCTGTATATTCCCTGTATTTGGAAACGCTTTCAGTTCTGACTTACACAAACCGTTCTGAATTTAAGCTGTTCTATGAAGAAATTGGTGGGTGAAAGGGCACCCGGAATCAGTACTATTGATATTTCATATTGAAAACTGGAGCCAAAGTCCTTAAAAGGATTAAAATAGGTTTGACATAATTACATTTGAAAGCATGGAAGGTTGATATAGAAGATAGCCTTTCCATCTGCAGATGGCAGTGAAATGAGGACATCTGCATAGAAGCCACATTAGCAGGAAGAGGGGAATTAATCTCAGGCAGTGATTAAAATAAAATGCAGCTGGCACAAAATAAATGTATTGATTTGAATGTCACCTTCTATGCAGTGTAAGTTCCATGTATGGAACTGATGTCAAAGGGTAAATTTTCCATTTCAGATAAAGTCCTGAGCAAGGAATGTCTTCCTGTGACTTCTTAATTTTTTTTCCTGTAGACACACACACACACAGTCTTTCTGAACTGGGAAGGTACTCCAATTGCCAGATGATTTAGTTGTCATTTTCCTGCAATGAACAGATACTCTTTCTTTAAAAATTTGCTACCATGTATAGGGGCTAGATACCCTAAGATCCCATCTGATCTTAGAAGCTAAGCAGTATCAGCCTTTGCTAGCACTTGAATGAGAGACCACCAATGAACACCAGGTGCTATAGGCTATATTTGAGAGAAAGGAACTGGTAAACGAACCTCTGAGGATTCCTTGCCTAAGAAAATCCTATGACATTCATGGAGTCACCATAAATCGACTGGAAACTTCAAGGCACATACATACCCACTGCACAATACACAGGGGTGGGGTAATTTGGGGCTTCCTCCTGTATTTACTGATGTGGGAAAAAATGGTATACTTCACAGACAAGTGAGAAGCAGATTCAACACATAATTGTCCCTCCCTGTTTGCAGACTTAGAGTCTATGGTTTTGGTCCTTCATGGATGGCAAGCAAGGAGGGACAAAATGGTGCTCATGCCAGGGGCGTGCCAATATTGCAACCAATGGGGCTTGAATATTCATGATATTTCTGATTCGCGGATGGTGGTGGTCTGGAATAGATCCCCTATGAATTGGGGAAGACGAGCGTACTACACAGACAACAAGAGCAGTTTCCTAATTCAGTGGCATCATTGAGGGGGTGCCAGGATGTGGACCACACCAAGTGACACCCAGAAGGGGATGTGACATCCAGTTGGGCCCTCCTCCCCCTTTGGGACAGGAAGGGCACATGGGTACCCTTCCACGCTGCTCTGTCCAGAGCTTCCTCTTCAGGGAGCAAGCCAGGACAGAGGAGGATAGCCAGTTTACCACCCCCACCCAGCTCCAGCTGCCTTCCAAGTCCAGCATGGACTCAGGAGGCATATGGAGAAGGCTTCTCAAAAGCCCCCACCTTCATAAGCCCTACCTCTGGTAGATCTCCCCTCTGCTTTAGGTGCCACCCCAGCTTGGAATGCCACTATCCTAGATGCTCAAGTGTGCAAGCAAACTGGGCCTGTATAAAAGGCACCTGACTTGTCCTGGCCTGTGTTTATTAGCAGCTTCCTTGCTACTGTATGTTGCCTTATTTGATCAGGTGATGGCACACATGTTGAATCCTATATTGACAGTGTCTTAGCTTTGGGACTTGCTTTGTTCTTGACAGGAAACCATGGTCCCATGCATAAACAAACTGATGGAGCAGTTGGGGTGGAGGCAGAAGGAAACCATTTGTTCACACTTGAAGGGAGCCCCAAAGTATAATTTGATGGTAGCTCAGATCACAGTCCCCAGCATCAGTGAGAATACTCATTTGTGCACATCAGCTTTTCAATGAAATACTAAATTGCAAATGTCCAATGATCCCTTTACGTTAAAGAATTAATTGCTTCTCATATTCTTCAAGAGAAGAGAGAAATAATAGAAAGCATCTCATTTTACACTCCGTTGCACTTCTGAATGCTTTTAGCATTATGAAAGAATGAGTAGGGATTTAAGGGAAATGTATTAGCAAGGCTGGTTTTGGGGTTTTTTTTGGGGGGGATTAAGAAAAGGAGTGGGCAACATGTGACCCACATTAACTCTTTCAGGCCCTTTTCAGCCCCCTACCAAAACATCTACTGCCATTCACAATCAATACACTGAAGAGTTTGTTGCTGAGTTATGGCAACCCTAAGGTGAACCTATCATGAGGTTTTCTTGGCAGATTTCTGGAGGGAAGGTTTTCCATTGCCATCCTCTAAAGCTGAGAGAGTGTGACTTGCCCAAGGTCACCCAAGAGATTGCCTTGGCCAAGCCAGGATTGGAGCACTGGTCTCTAGAATTGTAGTCCAGCATTCAAAGTACTGTGCCATGCTGGCATTTTTTTTTCTTTCCCTATCAATGTCTTGAGTGACAGAAAGGAAGAAGATACTCTGTCCTGCAGTCTCAGAGGGACTGTGATACAAGACTACACTCTGGCACCATCCTAGTCCTACACTTTAGGGTTGCCTCAGTTGACACCAAACTTCAGTTGCACTTCTAACAGTGGGAAAAGATGTGTCTCCAGATGGTTTAGAGGTGCCTTGCCCCCCCCCCCCATACAAGAGTATGGATCATTCTTGCTTTTGTAACCTGTTCCTTAACACATTAATACAGAGCACAAATTTTGTGCATCCAAAAGGGATCCCATAAGGTCAAGTATGTTTGGAAGTAATGCATATTCAACAACAATAACACCATGATGAGAAAGAGAGAGGAAGGGAGGGACAGGGTTTATTTACCATATATACTTAATATTTTATGAGAAAATATGTGGCAAATGTGAAACTGATATCACACACACACAGTTTCAGGAAAAGATTCCATTGGTTTAAATCAACACTGACATTAAATGCACAAATCTCTGCTCAGAATTTGTTTTCTTCATAGCCTTTCTATACTTATATTCTTTCATACATAACACTACTGGTTT
Source organism: Sceloporus undulatus (assembly GCF_019175285.1). Lineage (NCBI taxonomy): Eukaryota > Metazoa > Chordata > Lepidosauria > Squamata > Phrynosomatidae > Sceloporus > Sceloporus undulatus. The sequence goes on from NC_056526.1 coordinate 92,675,971, forward strand.
CTCCCTCAACATCTGTAGCTTCACTAGAGAATCCCTTAATGAGAATCTCTTAAAATGTGTGTCTTGTGTCTTGTGTGTGTGTGTGTGTGACTTCATGCCAATGAGAATCACTTAAAATATATCCTTTAGTTCATCGCACAGTTACTTATTACACAATTTTCTAATCACTTACAGATGATGAAAATGGTGATTTATGTTCATTTGTTTCAAGAATTTCTAACTTGCTGTTCAGGGCACATTGTCCTCATAAAGTGATTTACAAAGAATTTTAAAATGCATAATACGTACAACAGTTAATTCATTAACTATTAAGATCACTGAATTAAAACCAGCAGCAACTTTAAAAAGTCATTTTGAGCAGCACATTCTTGCAGTATAATAAAATGACCTTTTCCTAAATCCTGCAGTAACAGACCATGAATATTGATCTGTGGAGGGTGTTCCAAAGGTGTGGAGCAATCTCTGAAAAGTCCTTGTCCCAAGTATCCAACAACCTTGACAGCTATTATTGGTAGGCCAGAGGGCAGTGGCTCAGAGGTTGATCTTAATTTCTAGGAAAGCTCATGTGGTTTGCTGGAAATCCTTCTGATAATTTTTTGGGTAAATTTTTTGGGTAAAGGACTATAAAAATACCTGTCTAAATACCCCAAAACTAAGCAGGGTCAGCTTTGGTTCATACTTAGCTAGTATATTAATGAATATTAGGTGAGTAAAAGTATGCTATATTTCAGAGGAAGGAACTGATAAAACCACCTTTTAGGATTCCTTGCCTAAGGCGCTTTACAGACTGCCCAAAAGGGCGGTCTGCCGGCGCTGGTGTTTGCTGCGTGAAGGAGCCGCAGTGGACAAACCGTGCGGCTCCTCCACGCAACAAAAAGAAGCCACAAAAAGCGGCTTCTTTTTGCAGTGCCATTATGATGCCACAAAGCACCATTGGTGCACTTGCGGCGTCATAATGGCACCGAGACATGCAGACACTAAGCGTCCGCTACGTCAAAATGGTGGCACCCATGTAAAATGGGCACTGCCATTTTATATGTGTTCGGCACATACTAGAGTTAGGGGCGTCCGGAAAGAGCATATACTTTTTGGCGGTGTGGAACCCGCCCAAGAAAACCCTATAAAACTTATGAGGCCACCATATGTCTATAGACACCTTAAAGGCACATAAACACATACACACAAATACACACCGAGAACAAAGCCTTGAATTGAGCTTGGAAGGTAACAAGCGGCCAATGTCATTAGTGCGGATAGGTAAATATGATCAAATGCCTAGCCAGTTCCCACTACTGTCCTCGTTTCACTCACTTTCTTATCCTCATTTCAACCTTGTTATTACTGTTAACTGCTTTTGAGTCATCCTTGCCTCATGGCAACCCTGTGAATGAGACATCTCCAAGCCCCCCTCTCCCCAAAGTCCTCAACTGATCTGCTCAGGTCCTTCATTGAGTTTTCTTTTCTTTCTTTTTTCCCCCTTTCAATCTTACATCACTGTAATACAAATGGAACAATCCGACAGAATAAAAAGCAATATTCAAATGAGAATGTTGGAGAAAGCTTTCTTTTCAATACAAGCTTTCTTTGCACTAATTGGTCCTCTTGGATCAATGGGACCAAATCTGGATTTAGACTTGAGCATTAGTAAACCTATGAAATTACATCTTTAATGAGATAAACTGGCTTTATTTATTTATTCTATTACCAAACTTCTAATGTCTATGCATATCTCCAATGTTGCAAAATCATAAAAGTTTTTGCTTTGTATAGAGGTGTTTTTTTTTAAAAAGGTTTTTAGTTGCACTATATTTTTCTTCATGCTTTGGTTATGAAACCTCAATATCCAACTTATTGTCTTAGTGGACCACAGGCTGAACATGAGTCAGCAATGTAATATAGCAGCCCAGAAAGACAGTCCAATTCTAGGCTGCAACAATATGAGTATAGTGTCTAGATAAAGTAATAGTATCAGTCAATTCTGCTTTGGTCAGGCCTCATATGAACTCATCTGGAATAAGTCACACACTCCCAGCCTCAGAGGATGTCAATGGCAAACCTGCTCTGAAGAAACTTGCCAAGAAAACCCTAAGATAGATTCACCTTAGAGTCACCATAAGTCAAAAATTACTTGGGTGCACACAACCACAAGTTTGGGCACCAGAATTCAAGAAGACTGTTGATCAGCTGGAGTGTGTCCAGAGGAGGGTTACCAAAATGGTGAAAGGTCTGGAAACCATTTCCTCTAAGTTTAGCCTGGGGAAGAGAAGGTTAACCATGTTTAAATATTTGAAATTAGGTCAGATTGAGGCTGGAACAAGCCTGATTTCTGCTGCTCTGGAGACTAGGACCCAGAGCAATGGATTCGAGCTACAGGGAAAGAGATTCCACCTAAACATTAAGAAGAACTTCCTAACAGTAAGAGCAGTTCAGCAATGGAAGGCCCCATACAGACAGGCCAAAATAAAGCTGCTTCGGGTCACTTTGGGGGTATGCTGTTTAAATTATGCATGCATCCTAAGGGTCCGGAAGTTGCTCCAAAGCTGTGGTCCAGTCCTTAGGACTGGATCGTGGCTTTGGCGTGGCTTCCAGACTCTTAGTACACATGCATCATTTAAACAGCATACCCCCAAAGTGACCCGAAGCAGCTTCACTTTGGCCTGTCTGTATGGGGCCGAAGTTTCTCCTGTGGAGAGTGGTGGAGTCTCCTTCTTTGAAACAGAGGCTGTATGGCTGTATGTCAGAAGTGCTTTAATTGTATATTCCTGCATAACAGAGGGCTGGAGTAGATCACGCTTGTGGTCTCTTCCAACTGTATGATTCTATGACTTCTGGATATTTTTTGGGTGGAAATACCATTTTTGGGGGGTAGGCTGGGGAAGACAGCAGTTTGATACAAAATCATATATAAACTTCTGAACAGATGCTTTTTCTTTACATTTTTTGGCCAAACCCCTTTTAAACTGGGGACCTGGGAGAGAGAAATGGAGGCCACATGTGACTCCCCAAGGTCAGATGTGGCCCATATGATTCCTATCTCTGAGTCAGATGTATTGAGACAGGAGATTCACCTTCTTAGTGGCTGGGCTCTGGCTTTAAAACTCCTTTCCTTTAGAAATGTGTGAAGCTCTCTTTTACATGTTTATAGTGCCTATTAATGTCAGTATTATCTATGTATACATTCGAGATGGGTGATCGGTGATAGTTTTGGACATTATCTTTTTACCGTTGTAGTCATTGTGTGTTTTATTTTTGTACATTTCTATTGTTTCTAATTAATTAATCAACAAAATAATTGGATTAGCCACCTTGGGTAGTTAGGAAGGCAGGATGGAGGTTGGTTATATAAATAATAAAGCCCAGCCGAAGGCAATAAGCAAATGGAAAAAAACATTATGAGGAAATGGCATGCTAATTGATTTAAATTAATTAATAGATTTCTAAATAATAATAAGTTGCCTTTCCATTGCCTTTTTGAAAGGGAAGAGATGTATAGTCTTGAGGGAAGAGGACATTTTGGCAGGCAAACCTATATCAAAGGCTGAAGCAATGGAAGTCACCTTGAGAGCAGATGGAATATATTCAAAGAATAATGGCAAATTTATGATCCTTTTTGAGAGCAGGAGTGATATAAAGTCAGATAGAATAATAAATTCCCAGTTTCTGTAGGGTGTGGACATATTAAAATATACTTTATTAACAATATCAATATAATGCATGCCTGCAAGAATTATTATTACACCAGAGAGCATCTCATTTTCTGGGGTAGAGCTTTTCATATACTATATACTATTCGTATCTTTTGTCTCATGTTCCACGATTTCATCTTTTTAATAATAATAATAATAAAAACAAAAGAATTCCTCACAGCCAGCCATCTTTTTTAAAAAAAACTGCTGAGAATCCTTCAGTGGTAGCTTCATCCTGTATGCTGAAAGTCTACCAAATGGATAAGGGGGAAGAAAACAGAAAGAAAGGAAGCATGTAAGAATATACTGGATGCCTGCTTGAGAATGGAGGAATTTTCAAAAGAAATGAGTTCTGCAGGTACGATGTTATAGCCACTCTGCATATGAAACTACATCTTGAAAGCACAGCCTGTAGAACCATGGAATAGACTGTCTTAGAATCATAGGGTTGGAACAGACCATAAGAGCCATCCAGTCCAATACTCTGCCATGCAGGAACTCTCAATCAAAGCATCCCCAACAGATGGCCATCCAGCCTCTGTTTAAAGACCTCTAAGGAAGGAGACTCCTTCACTCTCCAAGAGGGTGTGTTCCACTGTCGAACAGCCCTTACTGTCAGGGAGTTCCTCTTAATGTTGAGGTAGAATCTCTTTTCCTGTAGCTGTTTTCTGGAGCAGCAAAAAACAAATTTGTTCCCTCCACAGTATCTTAACCTTCTCTTCTCCAGGCTAAACATACCCAGCTTCCTGAGTCTTTCCTTATAGGGCATGGTTTCCAGACCCTTCACCATTTTTGTCATTCTCCTTTGGACATGCTCCAATTTCTCAACAACTTTTTTGAATTGTGGTGCCCAGAACTGGATACCGGATTCAAGGTGGGGCCGAACCAAAGCAGAATAGAGGGGCATTATTATTTCCCTTGATCTAGACACTATACTTCTATTGATGCAGCCTAAAATCGCATTGCCTTTTTAAGCTGCCGCATCACACTGTTTACTCATGTTCAACTTGCGGTCTACTTGGACTCTTAGATCCTTTTCACATATGGTCTCTTTAAGCCAGGTGTCCCCCATCCTATATCTATGCATTTCATTTTTCCGCCGTAAGTGCAGTATCTTACATTTTTCTGTGCTGAATGTCATTTTGTTAGCTTTGGCCCAACTTTCCAATCTATTAAGGTCATTTTGAATTTTGATCCTGTCTTCTGGTGTGTTAGCTACTCCTCCTAATTTGGTGTCATCTGAAAATTTGATGAGTATGCCCGCAATTCTGTCATCCAAGTCATTGATAAAGATGTTGAATGGCACTAGGCCCAGGACAGAGCCCTGTGGGACCGCACTGGTCACTTCTCTCCAAGATGAAAAGGAGCCATAGTACAGCACCCTTTGGGTTCTGCCAGTCAACCAAATCAAAAACCACGTAACAGTTGCCTTGTCTAGCCCACATTTTACAAGCTTGTTTGCAAGAATGTCATGGAGAACCTTGTCAAAGGCCTTACTGAAATCAAGATATGCTATATCCACAGCATTTCCTTGAATGTCTTGAAAGGTGAATGACTTTTAATTTTTATTTATATATTCGCAGGCAGAGGAAGATGGAGGGATGAAGTTCTCCCACCTGCTGCCCTTTATGGGCTGGCTGATGGCCATGGATCCTGACATCATTTGATCCCCAGTCAAAACACTAGGGAGCTTTCCTCCTGATACTTAAACCAGATACTGACTTTGCTCCTCTTTCCCCTACCTCATGTTGATGAGTGATCCAGTCTCATATAGCACTTAGACAGACCAACTGGGAGTGGGCAGCTTTGTTCCTCCTGCCCATTTCTCATGCGGAGAGAAGGAACAAGGCACTCTCAAGGTACAACAGGTAGCAGGGCTTGCTTATAGACCTTCATAGCCCAGACAAGGAGCTTTCATGGGCCAGAGTGAACCCATCCTCAATCAGTTCCTTGTGCCAGGATCAGAGTACTAGATAAGAGTACTTTGTGGGTGTGGGGGAGATCATGTGTTCACCCAGAACTAATTATCAATTATCCACAACTGTGGAAATATTGCCAAAATAAATCATTCCAAAATAAATATTCCAGGATGCTCTCAAGTATTCTCAAGAGTGTTTTTAGAATGAACAGTTGCCTTTTAGGGACATGATTTCTTTTCAGATACAGCTTTTCAGTTCAAAATTAGAAACATTATGTTTAAAAGCTGCAAAATATAGTACTTTGTAAGGAAAAATGTGCCAGCCAGCAGTTACTATTTCTGCTGGTTTCAGCAGCAGGGTGTCTTAATTTTTCATCCAGTTTTAAACTTATCTAGTATGGGCCTCCATGAACTGTGTCACTGTAAGCCTTTCTCAGTAAAGTAAAAATAGCAATACAAGGCATTGCTCTTCATGCCAAATGAGCCAGTGTGGTGTAGTTTAAATTATGCCTGTTGTAGAACAGGGAGGCATAAGTTTTTATCCCAATTCAACCATGAAAACCTTTGGGCTATCTTTTAGTTGTTGCTCCCAGTTTTATTTATACCTCTATCTGAATGAACTTCTTGCAGCATATTTAATGCAATATTAACAAAGGAGTCTGTTTCAAGTATTCTTAAAATCTCATAAATGTGAATGTAGGGGAGAGGCAGTGGCAGCAGCTAGACTCCCCTCTTTATCATTTTCATCATCCTTCACATATGGAGAGTGACTTTGTGAGGAAGAGAATATTCCTGCAAGACTAGTCTCTCACCATGCAATCAGAAACATTGATTTTGAAACCTTCTAGATCACTTGAAAAGCCTTCATATCTAAACTGGGCTAGGCAAACACTAACATAAGTATACAAAAGCAGTTTGCAATATGGTATAAGAAGAGCCCTGCTAAATCAGAACTGCGGTTTGATCCCGTGTATGAATTCAATGGGCCTTACTTCCAAGTTAAGTAAGTAAAAGGTTGCAGTGTAAATACCTTAATTGGGAGTTTAAACAGTACAGGTAAAACCGATAATTCACTACACAAAGAAAGAAACATTGAGTCCTGTGATACCTTACACACTCTAATAACTGTATTACAACATGAGAATTTTATGGACTATGGTTAGCCTACCAATGGCACTATCTTTCTGTGGTGGTGAGATTGCATTTCCTGTGAGGCAAGCAATTATGAGGCTTTACAGTACATATTGCTTTACAGCACAAATTGCAGGAACATGGAATGTGAGAAGTATGAAAAGTACAAATCAAGGGAAGTTAGAAATAGGATAACAAGAAACTGAATGTGCAGTCAGACACTGCGATACTTGGGGTAAGTGAGCTAAAGTGGACAGGAATAGCACCTTTTGAGTCAGATAATTACGTTGTGTTTTACTTAGGAAATGAAAATCTACGAAGCTATGGGGTGGTATTAAAAGTGAGAAGTGATGTAGCAAAAGCAGTCAAAGGATACAAAGCAAAGCTTGAATGAATAATATCAATAAGACTTCAGGGAAAACCCATTAACATAACCATAATCCAAGATTATGCTCCACCTACAGAGGGTGAAGAAGAACAAATTGTAAGACTCTGTGCTGTGGTCCAGGAGGAAACTGATCACACACCAAAATAGGACTTCTTGTTAACCATAAGCAATTGGAATGCATAAAGAGGAAACAGAACAGAATCAAAGATTTTAGGAAACTTTGGCCTAGGATCAAGAAATGAAGCAGGAGAGCAACTGACTGAATTTCGCAAAGCCAACAGTTTGTTCATTGGAAACACATTCTTCAAGCAACCAGAGAGGCGACTGTATACATGGCTTTATACACCTGATGGCCAATATAGAAATCAACTAGACTACCTAATTGGAAGCAGAAGACACAGAACCTCCATTCTCTCTGAAAAAGGAGACCAGGGACAGATTGTGGCATAGACCATGAACTACTAATAACAATAGTTAAAGTAAAGCTAAAGAAGAACATTAAATCAATCATCGTGCCAAAATACAATCTGAAGAACATTCCTGTAGAATTTAAAGATGTTGTAAAAGCAGATCTGCATTAAACTGAACGGGGGTTAGAGGAAATCTGGACTGAAGCCAGGGACGATGTCAGGGAAGAATACATAGAACACTACCAGCAGCCAAAAAGAAATAGAAGACTCAATGAATGACAGAAGAAACTCTTCAAGGAGTTGAGGACAGATGAGAAGCAAAAGTAAAAGATGACAAAGAGTGAAAACCCTTATCAGCAGGGACAGGGAAAACTACTATAATAATCAATGAAGAGAAATAGAAGATGACAACAAAAAAGGAAGAACAAACTATCTCTTCCACAAGATCTAAGAAATCAAAGGGAATTTTAAACCAATCATGTGGATGCTCTATGACCAGCAAGAGGACACATTACATGATCAAATAGAAATAAAAAGATGATGGAAATAATTCATAGAACTATATCAAAGAGATGAAAGGATGACTGATTCATTCAAGGAAGAGTCATTTAAAAATGAACCCACAGTTTTAGACAGCAAAGTTAAAGCTGCACTCTGAGCACTTGGGAGAAATAAATAATCAGGAACAGATGTCATACCAATAGAACTGTTTCAAGTAACAGAGGCAGAATCCACTCACATTCTAACTAAAACCTATCCAAAGTATAGCAAATAAAAAAACCACCCACAAATTGTAAACACAATATCCTTTCCAATCTCTAAGAAATGGGACACAAGGGATTGCAGTAGTCACAGGATCATTGCATTAATTTCCCATGCAAGCAAAGTGATGCTCACAATAGTACAACATAGACATTTACCACACATGGAACAAGAAATGACAGATGTCCAAGCTAGGTTCAAGAATGAGAGTGCATAATGGACCACACCAAAGAATTTAAAAAACAAAAATCAATCTATGCTTTATATACCACAGCAAAGGCTTTGATTGTATAGATCATGAAAAAAATATATAGATCAGTCTTTAAAAAATGAGTACGTCACAAGATTTGATAGTCCTGATGCATAACCTATACAGTGGTACCCCGGGTTACGAATTTAATTCGTTCCGCGGTGCCGTTCGTAACCCAAAAGATTTCGCAACCCGAAAAAAGGCTTTCCGCTAGCGCTGGAAAGCCGCGGCTTTTAAATTTCGTGCCAAAAAGCGCCGAAACACACCGAAAAAAATTTCGTAACCCGAAAAATCTTTCGTTACCCGGAACAGTTTTTTCCAAGCTAACTTTTTCGTACCCCGGAAATTTCGTAACGCGATCAATTCGTATCCCGGGGTACCACTGTACTCAGGTCAAGAGGCTACCATCAGGACAGAATACAGAGAAACAGAATAGTTTCTTATTGGCAAGCAGTCAAGCAAAGCTGCATTTCATCACCTGCATTTACCCGGTGCAGTGAACTTATCATATGTAAAGAAGGATTATATTTAGAGGAAGACGGCATGAAAATTGGAGAAAGGAATATCATAAATGTCAGATATGCAGATGGCACCATACTGCTAGCAGAAAATAGCAAAGACTCGGAATAATTACTGAAGAAAGTCAAGGAAGAAAATGCAAAGGCAAGCTCACAGTTGAACATTAAGAAAACAAAAATAATGATCACAGATGATTTGCATAATTTTTAAGCAGACTATAAAGACACTGAAAAAGTTGAACGTTTTCCATATTTTGGGTCAGTCATCAATCAGAATGGAAACTGCAGTCAGGAAATCAGAAGAAGTCCAGGACCTGGAACTGCAGCCATGAAGGAACTAGACAAGATCCTGAAGTATAAAGATATATCATTGAATACTAAAGTTAAGATTGTCCATGCCATCATATTTACACATTTCTGTGTATGTTTATGAAAGCTGAATGGTGAAAAAAGGGGATAAGAAGAAAATTAGCTCGTGTGTAATGTGGTGCTAAAGAGGAGTTCTGTGGAAATCATGGACTGCTGAAAAGACAAAAGCAAAATGGGTCCAAGAACAAATCAGGTCTAAACTCTCCCTAGAAGCCAAGATGACTAAACTGAGTCTTTTAAACTTTGGTCATATCATGAGAAGACATGACTATTTAGAAAAGATAATAATGCTTTGCAAAAGAGAAGGCAGTAGGAAAATAGGAAGACTACATTCCAGATGAATGGACTTAATCAAGGAAGTCACTGGCCCTGAGTTTGCAAGACCTGGGCTGTTGATGAAAGGGTGGTTTGGAGTTGAGTAAAGCTATTACAGTAAAGCATGGATCCTGAAAGGATCCTGAAAGGATACTATAACACTGAGGTAGATTTAATATAATAATTGAAAACAGGTATTGATGTAAAATAAAGCACCAGCCATTCTGAGAAATGTCAGTTGGAATTGGAATGGCAAACAGCATCTAGTGGGAATTCCAGGATTTACAGGATATGCACACAGTCACAGACACACCCTTTTACAATATATATTTACTTACAGTTCATATGAATACAATTTGCAATGAGGTTGTTGACAGTGACATCAGAAGGAAATTAAATGCAGAAAGTGTTGCAACTGGGACGGTTCCCTTATTAAACTTGCCATTCATTACCTTGTTACTAATGATATGGATATTCTTCTTGTAACTGAAGAGAAACAATGTCTCTGATTCTGCAATGAACTGTAACTTTGCAGAGTCTTATTCTAATCCCACTCTAAGGTTTCTTTGCTCCATAATGGGCAGTTTCTGAATCAAAGTAGTACGGTAATTAACAAATTATTTAAGGTGGACAGGAAAGCCTTTGCAGGAGGGAAAATCTTGGTAAATTAGGGAGCTTGCTTGTATGAAAAGCCATCACATAAACAGCAACTTTTCTTCAGACATGTTGCTTTCTGCCTGATGAAAGTAACACCAGAGAGGAATTAGACTTTCTCATACTACCCTGTTCAAGAAAGCATGGTAATACCTGAACATGGCTATAACTAAAACAGTACCATTTACATAGTATCTCCTGTCTTTTTAGGGGCAAACATAGACATTGGGAAGCAGTGCTGCATGGGACCAGTATGGTGTTTCCCAGTCCTTTCAAAAGTGTGAAGGGGGGGATAAAGTACAGGGGGTGGTTCTAGCGTTGATTGTAGCCTGGTCAGATAACCTAATAGAAGCATATGCATTTGCTTATGTTGAACAGTACTTAACTGCATTGTAGAATTCAGCACCATGGACAACAGCCTCCATGTAATGTTACTCTCCACTAACAGAAAATTCCAACCCATTTTAAAGGGAAACTTTATGGCCTGTTACAGACTTCCAAAATAAAGCTGCTTAGGGTCTCTTTGGAGGTATGCTGTTTAAATGATGAATGGGTCCTAAGAGTCCGGAGGTCGCACCAAAGCCATACTCCATTCCTAAGCACTCGAGTGCAGCTTTGGTGCAGCTTCCAGATTCTTAGGATGCATGCATCATTTAAACAGCATACCTCCAAAGAGACCCGAACCAGCTTTATTTTGGCAGTCTGCAACAGGCCTAAGTATGCATTGCTATAGTAGTCTTATTTCAAGTTAAAACCCAAGAGGCCTAAATGAAGCATCACTCTAGAGGATGTCCACTAGTGATAAGAGATTATTTTTCTCCATTCTCACATTAATCCATCTTCACTGCACAAAAGTATGCTCTAGAAAGCTTCTCAGCCTCCCAAACAGTTTTTGAGGCTTTATGGAAGATCTATGGGGAGTGGAATTGCCCTGTCCCATTTCTCCAATAGAAGATGTTCCATACTCAATATGTATATGTCTGCACACATCACAGGAAGTAGTCACAACTACTTCAAAAATCAAAAACAAAAAGAGTTTAGCTCATGAAGAGCAGATCAAGCAAAAAGTAAAAAGTGACAAGAATATGGTAACTTTGATCTATCATAGAGCACCAACAACATTCTCTCACACTATTAAAATGTATACTTTGTTGTTTGTTATTAACCCCTTCAAGTCAAAGCTGTCTCATGGAGACCCTGTGGATGAGACATCTTCAAGAACTATTCTCCACTGCTTTACTTAGGTCCTGTAGATTCAGGCCCATCGCCTTCCTGATCAAGTTCAGCCATCTAGTATGTCATCTTCCTCTCTTTCGCCTCCTCTCAAACTTTCCTAGCATTATTGTCCTTTCTAAGGAGTCCGGCCTTCTCATGATGTGGGCAAAGTATAACAGCTCCAGTTTCATCATCTTGGTTTCCGGGAGAGTTCAGGATTGATCTGTTCTAGGACTCATTTGTATCCTACACCAGTAATTATTTCAATGATGGTAAAAAAAAGTTTATTATTCAGACTACATCAAAACAGAAGGAAGTGAAGAAGATGGCTTGTAAGCATTCTAATGCTTTAAAACATTCTATATTTGCAACATTTTTTTTCATTTTACCATGTTGTTGAACAAAATAGCTAAAGGCTGAGAAAAGGTAGAGTTTTTCTGAAGGAGAACATTAAAATGGACATATTTTACTTTAGCATTCAAATTGCAAGTAATACCTCATGTGCACATGCCATTTTAAAAATACCACCTGTAACAGTACAGACTGCTCCTTTAACACTGTCAGGTTGCCAAAAGGAATGCTTTGTATATAAGTGTACTTCCTAAACTCGTCAAATTCTTTCTACTGTATCCTGCATACACTTTACAGAAAGAAAATAAAATCCAGAGGGGGGGGGGGAGAGGATTTGTTCTCTGTAGCAACAATCTTATACTAATTGGCCCATTAAATGGCTGTCTGTTTCTTTCCCAAGCAGTCTTACGGGCTGTGAAGAGCTTAACCCTTATACTTCTTGCAATGTATGCAGTCAGATTTACTTCACTTTATCTTTCCTATCAGATAAAGAAAAGCTTTTTGAGCTCTGTATTTTTCTCCTTCTTTTTGGAGCAAAACTCTGCTGAGGATATGATTTTTGGGAATGCTCAAAGGTTAAGCAGATCACCTCCCAGGCTAATGCTCCATTCGGCACTGTAGCTTTCCATGGCTACATTTCCTTAAAAACAAACACAACAACAAAGGGAAGAGATGCATGTGAAATATGAAGAACATAAAGATTGATATATTTGGGTGACAGTTTCTTTTTCTTTCATAGTTGACCCTGCTAATGATATTTATGAATTAATCATAATTTGGTACCTTGTGTCAATTGAACAGCTAATCTCATACACAGAGAAACTCATGCATCCATGGGAGTGAGCTTCTGAATTTTGGTTCTTGACTTGACTGACCTCCTGGAAAGCAACAGCCAGCAGACTTTTCCCCATGTCCTTTGCTCAGCAAAAGAGCCACACATAATACCAACAACAATGCCATTCAAGATCTGCAGTAATTCTACATTTGCCATGGTTGCTGTGTGCCTTCAAGTTGCTTCTGACTTATGGTGGCCCTATTATGAGGATTTCTTGGCAAGATTTGTTTGGAGGGGGCTTTGCTTTTATACCCCAGGGCCAGTTCCTAGAGGAGGGAAGACAATGAATAAATGAACAAGAAGCCTACTTCTAGAGTAGAATTGACTGATGAAAAATCAATTTTCAAGTGGCTTCTCTTTCTTAGTGCATCCCCTTGAATTGCCTTCCATACATAAACCAATCCTCTGGTAACTAGAAGCATATATTTAAAATGTTTCCTCTGAATGGCTGAAAGCAAGATAAAAATAGATGCTCACTGTAGTGGGACTGTATTACAGTGAAACTTCCTTTTTAAAAAGGCTATCCATTGTCACAAGGAACATTGATTGCCTTTTAAGAAGTTTTCTCTCAGTTCTGAAGTCATGCAGTTTTGGCATGAAGGTTGCAAAGTTACCAGATAAGAGACACAAGTGGGGTTATGATATGGAATCCTGCATTAACAGAGGGCAGGTCAGAGCTGCTTTCCTTAAAGACTTCCTCACAAGGGGAAAATCAGGGCTTTAAACAGTCATTATCCCATGAAAATTGCATGATCCTGATTATAATTTTCACACACATTACAATTAAAAGGCCTTTATCCCAGGAATAAACAGGCAACAAACAGCAACAAATCATTCACAGGATTTCCCCATGATTGATTTGTTGCTGTTTATTGCCTATTTATTCCTGGGATAATGGTCCTTTAATTGCAATGTTGTATGAAAATCCTAATCACAATTGTATAATTTTCATGGGATAATCACTGTTTAAAGCCCAGATTTTCCCCATGTGATAAAGTACTTACAGAATTCTGAAAATAACATTGCATCATCTACTCAACCAAGCAGGAATGGGTACTTTCAGGCAGCAATTTTTAAACAGACACCTTAAGACTGCACTCGGAGTAGGAGTTGTGGGGCCTGTAGCTTGCAGGTAGGTTACAAAGGATCCCTTGCTCCCTGAGACCTTTCAAAATGTCACTTCTGGTTCCCCAAAACATTACTGCTGATCATTACTGGATACACTGCTGTAGACCACCAAGGTATCAGAGGAGTGAAAAATAAGCTAGAGTTTACCTACTCATGCTATACACACTTACCTTAGAGTAATCCCTATTGAATTTATTAGTTTTATTTCCAAGTAAACATTCATAAAGAACCTAAATATCATGAAGGCACCAGATCCTGTCTGATCTTGGAAGCTAAGCAGGGTCAGGCCTAGTTAATATTTGGAAGAGAGAGTACCATGGAATACCAGGTGTTGTGGACTATATTTCAGAGAAGGCAGACACACCACCTCTGAGTATTTCTTCTCTACAAAAAACCCATAGAACCCATGAAGTCACTGTAAGTGGTGTGTCCACACATGCACACAGAGAAATGGGGGATTAGACTGTAACAGTATATGGTCTTGTTTTTTTGCTTAGTATCCAACTATTAAAATCATAATCTTTTAAAGACTTTAAAGTAAGTGTGTGTGTGTGTTTTGTCTGCATCGTTCAAAATCAAATCAATCATTCTACAGTTCTACAACAGTAGCAGCAGCTATACTACAGGATATATTGTTTTCAAAAAATTAATTTGTTCTGTTAAATTATTTATAATCTGGCAGGGGTGGGAAATGAACAGCTAAATATCCTGATTTAATCTCATTGCTAATAATTTGGCACAGATTTCATCTCTCAGGGATAGCTGTTACGCAGTGCTGGAAACAACCCCCACTCCAACCTGTCAGAGCAGATTCAGATCTGTGCAGGAATAACAGAATTGCCATATCTAACATGCGATCCCATATGTGGTTTGTTTCACTCTGTGACATCTGTTATGAGGTCAATGCCCATCTCGACTTTATATAATAATATAATATATGAAATATGATTCCATGTCCTTCCTCTGGAGGTCTAACTAGCAACAATGTTGACTTCAATTTGGTGCCAAGCTAAAATACCACAATTTACCAAAGCCTTCAGGATCCAAGGATCCTGTCTTGAATTAGAAATTATTTAAATTTTATTTTATAATGTTTTAAAATGTTTTGTTTTTTCTATACACTGATCTGAGCTTTTATGATATAGAGAAGTATATTAATATTTAAATAAATAAAAATATATAATATTCAAGTTTATCTCAAAACTGATTAAATGCTATGGAACCAACTCTGCTCCCACAGTAATATACACAGGAACACAATAAATAAAACACTAATTCTTTACAGTAAGGCAATAGATTAATAGCAGTCCACTAAATTGCTATGAAAATATACGTCAGTGTCAGAATAACCAAGCCAATTATAGCTTGGCACATAATTTGCAGATTATAATATTTCCAATAATATAGAATAATAAAATTTAAAAAATCAACTAGATTTTAAAATCAGTCACAAAATATTAATTTATCCATTTATTTGTTTTATTTATATCCCACCTTCTTCTATGGGTTGTGGGACCCAAAGTGTCCCAAAACACTCATTAGAAGATCTTGAAGACTTAATCACTGTGTGGCAATATTCATATAACTGTGAACGTGCCCAACTGAATCTAGTTGGATTTATTTCCAAGTAGACATACTCAGGATGGCATTATATTTCTGATTTATACCACTACAGAGTTTTTGGTTGGTGGCTTTGACAACAACTCTGTCAAAAGCAGGGAGCAGGGAAGACTTTTAAGTGAACAAGGGCAGTTATTGAATTTGAAATTGAAGCATTAATGCTCCTGGGAATGATAGTACATGATGAGGTAGCATCATTCACAGGGACAGTGCCCCGGAATTGAAATGGCTGCTCTCAAGTGCTCATAAAGACATCATCTTTTCTTCTGAACAATTTCCCTGTGAATGATGCTATATCACAGGCAACATCATTCCCAGGAGCACTGCTGATTTATCACATGGCAATGTTCCCAGGGGGCATTCTTGGCTCTTTTACAAAGTGTGTTGAAATAAAATGATGCCAAGCATGCAACCGGGCTGATCATGGTTTTAAAATAACAAAAAACAAACAGATTTTCTTGTAAACAATTCTAACATCTATCCCCAGTACTGAAAGTTGATTATATTAATGACCTCTGCAGAAATGTCTCTAAATTTCCCCTCGTAGCTTTTATGGGAGGAAAGTCTATGAAATCTGAAGAGACCATTGCCTATCATTGGCCTGTTACAGACTGCCAAAATAAAGCTGCTTCGGGTCTCTTTGGAGGTATGCTATTTAAATGAAGCCTGGGTCCTAAGAGTCCGGAGGTCGTGTCAAAGCCACACTCCATTCCTAAGCACTGGAGTGCAGCTTTGGTGCAGCTTCCAGATTCTTAGGACACATGCATCATTTAAACAGCATACCTCCAAAGAGACCTGAAGCAGCTTTATTTTGGCAGACTGTAACAGGCCATTGTTTGCAGGGAAAAGATTGCAGCAAAACGAGAAACATAATTAGGAACTTTCCTCTTTTTTTTTTTGAAGTTCGACTGATAAAAGGAAAATATTATTCTGCCTTATCAATCAAACTCAGAAATATTTATATTGCAAAAGAATATGTTATGATAATTAAAATCACAGCCTGAGGGATAGTGTAAATTATTTCCAAACACTGTAGAGATAATGAAATCCCACTGTTAATTGATTATGTCTAGCACTCAATGGAAAGTCTATATTAAGTCAAAAGTTTGCAATTATATAAGATGATTGTGCAGTTCTGACTGAGACATTTTGTGCCTGACTCAAGATGGTGAGACTAAAAACTTATCAAATTTGGAACATGTTAAATTGATGTCAACCTCCAGTAATAATATCCAACGAAGAACATGCAGATTCTTTTTGTTAGATGGTGGTCCATAGACTACTAAGTCTATAGAGTCCTAACTAGGATGTAACAAGAAGGCTGTCTTGTTCTCTGCCTTTCTTTTGTTTGGAGAATTAAAATACAAGGAAGATATGTACTTGCTGTTTACTTCCTTGTTTTTCAGCAAGGCTGGAGAACATGTTGTTCTTTAGAAATTCCTGAACTGAAAATCCCATCAGTCCTATTTAGCAAACTGAATGGTAATAACTTGTGGGAGATGCAGTATAACAATATCTAAGGAGCCACACGTTCCTCACCATGACTTGCAGAGAATAGAATAGCACCTATGGTGGCAATATCTTGACTCATCTGTGAATTCTTTGCCCAGTGAAGTTTTGCTCATCTGTACAGTTGGTAAAAAGGACTAGAATGGTGACCATGTTAGTTGCAGCATAAACAACAGACTATTGTTGTGTTGTAGGGATAAATGCATTTCTTATACAGGATGTCCACAAAAATGTGCATGAAATGAAATGTTTTATTCTCTGTTTTCCACCATGTATGTCTAAGTAGTTGGAGCACCCAGTGTTGCTTGGGAGAATGCTAATAGCTATCAATTTCACCTGTTGTGAAGGATGGGTGCCTATCTTTCAGGATGTTGAAATGTTCCTCATGTTGCATATTAGTCTTACTTGCGTATGAGAGTGGGGGGGGGGGCACCTCTTCCAATTGACCACCAACACAAACTAGTATGCATGCATGAAAAAGTATTTGGGATGGGCCCCTGGCAATACTATACAGCCCATATGTTAAGTAAAAACATCCAAAATCATCCCTTCCAGCTCGGTGAAAATCTTTCCAGCTGTTTATGTGTGATATGGTAACAAACAGAAAAGCAGGCAGACAGAAATGTAATTTTATTTACAGTATATAGTTATGGCAACACATTCATTAAAAAATGAATTTATCAGATTCTTTCAAATGTTTACCAGATTATGCTGTATGAATGAAAAAAAACCAATAGGGATGTCCCAAGCCCTACCACCACCTACCCAGCCACTCTAATATATTTAATGTATACCACATAGCATATATTTTAAGTTTAGACCATCCCAAAAATACTATCCAAATCTGGTGGAAAAAAAAATCTATTTAAAAAACTTAAATGCCCCCCACCTACTCACAAGTGAAAATCAGGTACACTATAGCCTGTGTTTTAAACTAGGCCGTTTCCAACATACAGATTTAGGGATATGTCTATCCACCCATTTCATGTGATGCAATATCAATCAGTGATGCAATTAGGCAACCAGAATCCTAATTTTATTTGTACAAATTACATGATAGTTCAATTACATGGTACTTCTCAGCAATACTAATTGCTGATAAAACCGTCTTGCTAGCATTACCAAAGTAATTAATATGTGGAGTTGGTTATATGTTGTCTTAAATGTAGTCTTTTTAGTTTGTACACTTTAGCAAAAGACTTTTTAACACTGTATGGAAGCTGAATGTTAATGATATAATAAAAGCAACAAACAACAATAGTAGTAATCATAATCATAATAGCAATAATAATATGCTTGTGCATATGCTTGCGCAATTTGTGCATCTGTGTATTCAGATGTATATATCTGCATAACATCAACAACCAACATCAACCATCTAAGATATGTGGATTACGCCATACTACTAGCAGAAAACATAATGGACTTGGAACAATTACTAAGGAAGGTTAAGGAAGAAAGTGCAAAGTGCTCCTGAACATAAAGAAAACATAAATAATGACCATGGAGGATCTACATAAATTTGATAGAGACAATGAGGAAATTGAAATAGTTAAATATTTCCTGTACCTTTGATCAAACATCAGAATTAATTTCCAGTGAGACATCAAACTCACTAGGTGACCTGGATGCAGTCATTCCTTCTCAACCTGATTTACACCACAGGATTGTTATGTGGATTAAATAGGGATGGAGACCTAAATTTTTACCTTTATTCTAAAGTCACATTCTAAGGTCTCCATCCCTATTTAATCCACATAACTATCCTGTGGTGTAAATCAGGTTGAGAAGGCATGACTGCACCCACGACACCCAGTGAGTTTGATATCTCACTGGAAATTAAAGCCTCACTCTACCAAGCCTTGGTCTAACACACTAAGCACTATTAATATTTGTTTGTTTCTTTATTTTATTTAGACTGATTTATATGAGCTCAGAAATTATTGTTACAATGTAGGTCAACGTTATTTCCTTCCTAGTGCAGATCAGCAGGATAAGGCTCAGATATTTTTTGAAATTAGCTTGTCTGGGAGCTGACAGCTGGGTTAATATTTGTATCTGGCTGTTTACTCTGTTGGCCAGCTCTTAACAAACAAGAGAAAATAAAGGAATCAAATTAATATTAACAGCTTTATTCTCAGTTGGTTACTAAATGTACAACCAAAACACAAGCAACCCAAAATGCAGAGAAGAGAACATGATTGAATCATAAATCAAATCATAAAATTCAATGTACAGTCCCTGAACATTATTGGATGATAATGTTCATCCAATACACGGTTAGTTCTTAGGACTGGATCGTAGCTTTGGCACGGCTTCCAGACTCTTAGGCCCGGTACATACCAGTCCTTTCTGACGCCCTCATCACATGCTAGGGTTGCCTGGGGGCAGAGTGCCCTCACGCCCTGCAACCTAGCACTTGATGAGGGCATCACCACTGCACAGCACCATACAGACGGCATGCACAGCAATGACATCACAGCTGCGCCATGTCCAAATGGCGGGGTGCAGCTGTGACATCATCGCACCATCTTTGGTGTTTTGAGGCGGCGCAGCGCCACCACAAAAATAAGCCATTTCTTCATGCTCCTTTTTCTGCTGTGCAGTAGTACCACACAATTTGGTTGCTGTGGTACCGCTGCGCAGCAACAAGCCGCCTTTTGTTGTACCGTGCTTTAGTACGCCTGCATAATTTAAACAGCATATCTCCAAAGTGACCCGAAGCACCTTTATTTTGGCCTGTCTATATGGGGCCTAAATGAAATAAAACCAAATACAGGAGACATAGCAGTACAGGTATATGGTTTACGATGAGGCCACATCTGGAACACTGTGATAAGTTCTGCTCACCACACCTGAAACAGGATATTGCAGGGCTGGAAAAGATGTCAAAATGGTCAAACATGATGATCATTCGACTTCATTGCAAGATTTAGGGTTTTAATATTATTATTAGGATAGCTTCTCCCTATTTTTCTCCACATCATGCATAACCATGCATCCATACTATGAACCAGAATGATACAGTGGGAGTGGGAAACAACATGGTGTAGTGGTCAGAGTAATGGATACTAGAATTTTGAGAGAATCCTGGTAATGGAGCAAGTCTCCTGTCAGGAAAAATAGTGTTTGGGGTTGTTTAACAAAGAAAATAGGGAAGTAAGGGCAAACATGGTATATGTGTGGGCAAACATGCATGTGTGCACATCTGCTTTCAAGTCTTTTATGACTAATGCAAACCCTAAGGCAAACTTATTATGTGGTTTTCTTGGCATGATTTGTTCAGAGTGCACTTGCCTTTGCCTTCCTCTGAAGCTGAAAGAGTATGGCTGACCAGGGATTTAAAACCTGGTCTCCCAGAACTCTAATTTCCAGAATAAGCCCCTTTGGTGAAACCATTACTCTAACCACTACACCATGCTGACTCCTACTTCCATTATATAATGGTGGTGTGGATGCATGGATATGCATGCTGTGGAGAAAGTAGATGGGGAGGAGCTATTCACTCTTTTCATAATATTAAAACCCAAAATCACCCAAATGACGTTGAATGATGGGCAGATAAAGTTCAGGGCATATAAAGGAGAAAAATGACCACCTACAGGAGTTGATAGGCCTCTGTATATCAATTCCTGAGAAGCATGAATGCAGTGGGTGATATTGCATTCATGTTCTACTTTAGGCTTTCCATGGAAAATCAGTTTGTCACCAAAAGGCCCATGTTACCCCTAACCATACATTAACCAGTTTAGATAACACAGCTAAAACCCCAGGGCCATGATTGGGCCCGATCCTACCAGACTGCATGTGGATCAGGTGGTTCTAGCCCAGTGCTGGGGTAAAGAGTCTTTATGCTGGGGTAATTTGACCCCTGGTTTCCTGGAAACACTGCAGCAGACCCTTGTCAGATGTCCCATCATCATATCTGACATAGAAACAGGGCTCTTGGCCACATGGGTCCAGTCAAGCACCCTGTTTCTGTGTCAGGTGCAGTGATGGGGGACTTCTGAGAATGAGCAATGGCACAGCATAGTAGTGGGTCCCAGGTCAGCATGGGAATGGGTGTTTAAACAGAGGATTGACCCAGTTGATCCAAGGACTGACCCAGGTGAGCAACTGGGCCAAAATAGCCATAGCAATACAAATAGCAAGCACTTTACATTTCTATACCACTTCATAGTGAATTAAACACTCTTAGTGGTTTACAATGTGTTACCCAATTGCCCCCAACAATCTGCGTACTCATTTTACTGACCTACAAAAGGATGGAAGGCTGAGTCAACTTGGAGCCCTGCGGGCTCAAACTCACAATATTGTGGCTGCAGCACCAACATTTAATGCTGTGCCACCAGGGCTCAGCCCATGCTATCCTGGCCTGTCTGTTCTGCCCCTATGAGAAGATAATTTTGGAACTTTGATCTGATCCAGCATATTCTTCTTATGTTCTTATTGTCCTATCCTATTTTGTTGAATTTTAGCAGATGCTGCTATGAGACAGGCCAGATTTTTCACTTTGGATGCACCATTTCTCCACAACAAACAAACAAACAAACCACACACTGTTCAAAGGTCAAATCTTTGTAAATGCTTACTCAACTTTTCTATATTTTCTCCAATAGCTATCAGTCTTTGGAGACCATCAAAAAGAAAACCACAACCAAAGTAATGTGCTGGTAAACAGAGTTGTACTTTCTGCCTGTGTACATTTGGCCTCAGCTCCCCACAGATGATTCTCAGACTCTAGTCTAGAGATGGATGAATCACCCATGAGCTAGAGAAAAACTCTCTTGCATTTGTTTAAAAATTAATTTGGTGATTATACATTTTCCCTATAACTGCTCCTCCAGGATTAAAACCCATATGTTTTCTTCCCAGTTTACAATGTTGGTGCATGCAGGCTAATGGTCTAGCATGTCCTCTGTATGTAATCCTGCTTGGGAATATGGAAAATATAGTCTGCCCTTTGTTTCCTTGAAGAAACACATCCAGGAACAAAGGTTTGGGGAGAGTAGGCACATAAACATTTGCAGAAGAAGAGAAGAGAAATGATCAGAATAGATGCAATGCTTATCAAATAAAATGGCAAATTCTTCAAATGATGTGATTATATAATGTACAGCAAAATTTTCATTTGGGATAAGATTAATATTAGAACACATTTACAATGCAGCTGGTCTGCTGAATGCTGGCTTTGCATGTGCAGAATCTCATTGGGAGTACTTAGATAAAGTGGTGCTTGATTAGTAATATAGCTGAGCATTACAAACTGGGTAAATCTTATTTTGAACCAGGTAATTATACATTGTACTGGTATGACTATCCTGAATGTGACTGTTCATCTCTAGGTTAATCCTTACACATACATACATAAACACACAAACACACACACACACACACGTTTTTGTGGAGTGAAGGATGCCTACCTCAAATGAAGGGGGTTGTAATGGTGTGTTTTACTTCCACCTTCTTTATGCTGGTACTGGCAAAGCTATAATAATAATAATAATAATAATAATAATAATAATAGGTATACCTAAGTACAGTAATTATGAATGCTATTTAGATATAACAAGGAGACAAAGGCCCGTTATAGACGGGCACCCTAGGACGGACTCAGTCCGTGCTAGGGTTAGAAAGAGGCGTCTCTTTCAGACGTCCCTAACCCTAGCACAGACTGAGTCCGTAACAAATAGCGGCGGCCATTCCACACGGCTGCCGCCATTTTGACGTAACGGATGCTCTGCATCCGCACATCGCATGGCGGAAGTGACACCACGAGTGTGTGACTAGTGCCTTGCGGCGTCTCTTCCGGGCCGCAAGAAGGAGCGTGATTTTCGTGCTCCTTCTTGGCAGCATCTGGGAACCGCGCCATTTGGCTGCTGCGGTTCCCGGACGCTGCAACTGGCAGCGGCGGCAGACCACCGTTTCTCAGCAGTCTGTAACACACCTGACTCTTATAAACCCTTCCATTGTATGATTATGGTTTAAGAAGCCTAAGCCCTTGTCGTATTTCTATTTTAAAACTCAGTAATCATTTATTACCAGCATGGCAGGCAGTTGGATTAAATGGCCTTTATGGTCTTTTCCAAATCTAATTCTATGACCTTTGTAAAATAGAACAAGATAAAGTTTTAAATAGAAAGTACACAGATATGGATGGGTGGGTCTATTTATTTATGGTTTTACTTCTGAAGCAATGGCTTCTGTCATATATTCATACGTTTATGGCCATGCAGATGAATTCACTAGGGTGGTTTTAGGTTAGTTTAAAATGTATGTGGGACAGTCTTTTTGATCACACACTTGTCTCTAAGTCTGTCAAAGTCATATAGGTCAATAAGGAGGCAGACAGGTTGCACTCAGCTAAAGCCTAGTCAGCTATTCAGTAAGAAATAATAGCTGCCTTCTGGAGACTATGAAATCATGGATGAACTTGAGGAGGAAGATAATAATAATGATGATGAATAAGAAGCTATGTTTAATGGTTTAGAAGGATGATGTTTTTACATGTGTTAATTATTACCAGGCCTTTAAAAGGATTGAATAGAGAGATTAAGGCTCTGTTCTTACAAAAGTCCCTATGAAAGTGTATAATCCTAATGACCATACAATATGATGTAAAGATACATAAATTATATTATATGCAATGTAATGTTATATGATGAAGCTCTGCCCAGCCATTGCCATGTGTGTCTCTAATGGAAAGGTGTGTGTTTATGAATGCAAATTTATAATAAATAAATATATTAATTATACTAAATGATAATAAATAGCCTGAAATGTTATAACAGTGCCTGCTCAATTCCTATATAAATATTCTGAAATTCCTAGACTTTTCCATAGTGGAGTGTTCCTGTTAACTTGGCCTGTCTGGTTTAATCATCATCATAAACTGAAGTCCAGAACACACTGCAAAAATAATCCAGTTTGAAACTGCTTTAACTGCTCTGGCTCAATGCTAGGGAATTCATGGAACTGTAGTTTTGTGAGACATTTAGCCTTCTCTGTCAGAAAGCTCTGGTGCCACAACAAACTACAATTCCCAGGATGCCCTAGCCCTGAGCCAGGGCAGTTAAACAGATCTCAAACTGGATTCTTTCTACAGTGTGTTTTGGATCCAAGATGTTTGTGTCACAGTGAACTGGTGAAACTCTCTGAGCCATTTTCAAGATGATTCTCATGCAAATGATTACATAATTATTCCAGTATAAAGAGAAACAGTGTGTTTTTAAAACATGCAGAACATGTAAGCTGAATACAATTGTGAAAATAAAAAGAGTATTCCAAACAGGAGACTTTGCCATATTTTATGTGTACGTATTTTAATTCTGATTCTTTTACCAGCACAAAGTTTATCATCACTTGTATCATTCAGTCAAGAGCTGCAGTTCCTTATAAAATGCTTGAAACAAACACGGAAATATGCCAGTTCATGGTAGAAACTGATAAATTTGAGAATCACGAAGCATATGATTACTGAAACACATTTTCAGGCTTAATTTCAGCTTGAGTCTAGTCCTGAAACCTGTCTTCAGCACTGAATAATATACCAACTTGAAAGAATAATGGTATTGATTTTTCAACTTCTACTTATGTGAAGCCTTTTCTCTGAGAACTGCAGAGCAACATAGATTCTCTCTCCTATCTTACATAAACCCTGTGAGGTAAGTTAGAGTGAGAGAGGTCAACTGATCCAAGATTTAGTAAGTGTTATGGCTCTATGGGGATTTGAACCTGAGTCTTCCTTGTACTGGATCAATACTCTAATCCCTGTAGCATATTGGGCCTCATTATTTAAAGTCCGGAGCTCCCTCATCTGAAATGAGATACTGAAACAGTTTTGTAAAACTTCTATTCGTTTATAAACCATTTAAGAATAAACAGTATTTAAGAATAAACAAAATAGGTTATTCTATTACTTTACTAGCAAACTTTGGGTCCACTCGTCTGATTCTAACAATGTGTGCCCCTTCCTATGTGGTTGGATTACACTTCCCATAATCTCTCACCAGTGGTTACATTAGCTAGGACTGATGGAAGCTGCAATCCAATAACATCTGAGGGACTGCAATGTAAGAAAGTACTGGTAAGAATAGGGCTTTTATTTATCCATATGTTAGAGGAATTTTTCTCTTACAACCCTGATCTATTGTCTGTAAGCCTTTGACACCCTGAAATCAGTCTAAGAGAAAACTTGTCACCTGTTTGTGGCACCCCTAATATTACATATGATTTACATTTTGTAATAACCTTATTTTATTTTAAAAGATGAATGCCAAGAATAATCATTTTCATAGGTCACTGACATTTGATTTTAAAAAAGGTGCCTAGTTACTTTTTATTCCACGGATAGATATTTTATCTTATTACAGTGGCATACCTTTTTTAAAAAAGAAGACAACCATATTTTCCAAAGCCACAGTCTTTCAAGTTTTAAGCCAACAAGATCATCAAGGTTATTAATAGGCTGCATGGTAAACATTTTTTACTCTGCTCAGGGACGTAGCTAGGATTTTAGGAAGGGGGGGGGGTCCAGACTAAGTGCCACCATTATAATGGGGCTTGAGTGCGGCGGCGCAGCAGCACACACCATTCATTTTTCTAATGGAAGGGGGGGGGCCGCCCCCCCCCCACCCCCCCCCCCCGGCTACGTCCCTGCTCTGCTTTGAATCCATTTTAATTGTCTTAAATTGATATTTTAATTGGATTGTTTCATGCTTTGTAAAAACCCTATGGTATTGTATATAATTTTATTTTAACTTATCGTAAGATGTCTTATATTGTGTTTACATGTAGCCAGGAGTTAAAAGAAAATTATCTAAAAATTAGCAATAGGTGGTATTACACTCCAGCTAGACTCAAAAAAATGTTTAATAAGGAATCATATAACTGCTGGAGGTGTCATAAGGAGAAGGGTACAACAGTCCACATGTGGTGGAGTTGTGACATAATTAGGAAATATTGGAATGAAATTCATGAGGCAGTACAAAAAATGTTAGGAATCAGTTTTAAGAAAAAAAAAACTGAAATTTATCTTTTAAATATGACCTATTTCCTAAACACAGAGGAAGAAAAAAAAAAAGGTATGGAAAATCCTTCTTTATATGGTAACTTTGGCAAGATTAGTGGTAGCTAAACATTGGAAGGATGAAAATGAGTTACAAATAGAGGAATGGTTAAAGAAATTAATAAATATTAGACAAATGGATCTGCTCACGTATAAGCTGAGCAAAAAAAAAGAAAGGAAAAATGGATAAGGAATGGACACAAGTGATGGTATTCCTTCAAGCAAGGTGGGATCTAGATATAAACCTGACAAGATGGAACGATTAAGTTAAGTATTAAGCTATGGGGATATGTGGGAATTGATAATGCGTCCCTTTTGGAAAAACACGGTTAGATAAACAGATATTCTTGGAAGATTCAAAGAGCAATATGCAATTTAATTTAGCGTTACTTGATATTGAAGTTTTTTTTAGGTGGGGATTAAAAATAGAAATAGAAATATGGTAAAATTGTGTATTATTCTTAGGCAAGAACCAGATGAAATTCAAGATAGCAACGCCAAGAATTTTTATTCTTTAAAGAAGACAGGAAGCCAAAGTAGAAGAAACAAACATCAAAGACTTCGACTGTTTAAAATTGTTTATTCGTTATTTGTTACATTTTGGTTAGCCTGTAATTGATAGTGAATTGTCGATAAAACTAATAAAGATATATTATACAAGGTAAGATGTCTTATATTGGGAGAAAAGGTAGGATTTAAATTACATTTCATGACATGCTATTAAATTAAAAACTTAACTTGTTCTGCAACAAACACTGCATGTTTGTTAATTTTAAATTTTGTTAATCTTCAAATTCTATAGTACTCTCTTGCATCCTAACTTACTCCATAAGATAGCCGTGAGTATAAAGTGGGGAGGAAGAAACGCAATCAATTAATAAACAAGTATGTGATACATTTTGGAAATGTAAAAGCTGGGTTTTGTCCCCTCAAATCTAAAAATGAAAGGGTCCTCTTTGTGGAAACATCCAAACTTTGGATGATCATCTGTGTGGAAATAACCAAACTTACCTTTTATATGGAGAAAAGTTCAGTGCTGACTTTCTACTCTTTGCTGGTTTTTCATTTGTTGGTTTTATATATTGGTTTAGTTTTTATACCTTTATTGTTTTGTTTATATAAAGTACGGTAGAAGTGCCATTTGTGATGAGGAAGTATATAGATATATTGGGGGGAAAACACAAATTAATAAAGACCATATGAAATTGATTATTTTTGCTAATCAAGTAATTTCCAAGTTACACTGACCTGTACTCTTTGGTTGCTTTTAAAATATGTATATTTCCTGTTAGGGTGTCTGCAAAGTATAGTGGTTTGAATGTTGGACTAGGACTCTAGGAGATCAGGGTTCAAATCCCTGCTTGGCCATGGAAACCCACTGAGTGACCTTGGCAAGTCACTCTCTCTCAAACTCAAATGATGACAAAATCAACCCTCCTCTGAACAAATCTTGCCAGGATACATTTGCTTTATGGTCACCATAAACTGGAAATTACTTGAAGGCATACAACAACAAGAACAAGCAGAGGGTTGGACTGGATGGCCCTTGTGGTCTCTTCCAACTCTATGGTTCTATGATTCTTTCTCCTTACATGGTTTTCACCTGTTAAATAAGAAAAGGAAATAACAGTGTTTGTTTGTTTACTTTGCAACAGTTTAATCTTGATCATATGTAAAAAACCTGGATTTTGGTGCTTGTAGGAATCTTCCTTTATCCCTCCCACATGAGATGATTTTTCCTTTCTTTCCAAGGCTGCCCATAAACAGTAATTGGCCAGTTTGTTTTCTGAAGCTGATTCAAGTGGTATGCAACTTGTTAATTTTCTGTCTCCTCAAGTGGGCAATACAATGCAAGAAAAATATGAAATGCATACATTTTATACAAATGCACACAACAATATAAGAAGTGCAAGTCATTAATGGGGCAACTTAAGAGTGTGTCTAATCATTACGACAAATAGCTTAATAATAACCCTTTGTGTTGAAGTGATTTTCGAGTTCCAAACGCATCACCGACTGTCACTGCAGCTATGCCAGCAGCTGGAAGAAAAAGGCCACCAGCAAAACTAGCTATAAAAGCAGTAAGACACAGGCTGCTCACAATCATAGTGTGACCCTGGGGAAAGTGCAACTGCTAGCATTATTTATGAGCAGAATTCCACCCTGTGTAACTCATTCCACAAATGCCTTTAAGACTCTAAGCAGCAATAACAACTTAGACACAATACTTACTGGAATTGTCCTTGCTAGTCTGGACTATCAGTATGAAAATCGATGTTGTAGCTGCTTTGAGACTAACTATGGCCTGATACAGACAGGCCAAAATAAAGCTGCTTCGAGTCACTTTGGAGGTATGATACATGCGTCCTAAGAGTCCAGAAGCCGCACCAAAGCCACGCTCCAGTCCTAAGGACTGGAGTGCATCTTGGTGCAGTTTCCAGACTCTTAGGACTCATGCATCATTGAAAACCATACCTCCAAGTGACCTGAGCGCGTTATTTTAGCCTGTCTGTATAGAACCATACAAAACAAGTTGTAATATAAGTTTTCATAGGCTGTTGCCTTTGGGGTTTGTAGTTCAGTGAGGTTAAGAGCTCTCTTAATGTGTTGTGAAAGCACTTGTGCAAATAGTAGTACAAAATTACAATATACTTATTGTACACATAAACAGGAAGCACTTGATGCAATACTTGTGCAAAGGTGAAAATGGGATTCTGGAATCAGTAGAAATTTAGCACTAGCAGACAATGAACAATGCCAGATACAAATCTTGGCAGTTAGAAAACCTGCTCATAGTCTGAGTACAGAAATAAGATTGAACTTGATATGTGGAATTAGTATTTGGGACAATGGTTACAAATTTAGTAACACACCTTGTTCAGGGGGGAAACTGAGTCATTGTTACGAGGAAAAAGTCTTGCTCAAAGACAATGCAAGAAATATTTGAAACAACAGGTAGTCCAGAGAAGCAGTGAATATAGATTTCTTTCTTTAAAAAAGATCTAACAGGTAGGCTGCAAAGAATGATATCAAACGTGCTTTTAACAGTGGGATTTGATCAAGCAAGTACAATTTCTATTAGAGTGCATTTCCTCTTTCTTTTATATGCTTTTAAAAATAAAATAAAGGCTGGTAAGATAGTTGTAAGAACAAGGGAGATCAAAACTAGAAGATAAAGAGATGTGTATGTATAGGACCATTTGCTCATTCAGAAATTGGGGGAGGAAGATAGAGGTTGATTGGCATACATGAATCCAACAAAGGACTGATGGTTTAATGGTGATCCAGCTTCAGTACTATCTAGCAGAAAAAGAACTGATGGTTGTGGTAGTGGGGTGACAGAAAACAGTACTATGGGGAAATAACTGCAAAGTCTCTTGTAGGGTGTATCATCTAAAGTGTATGCCTTTCTCTTCCAATTGTCCATTTGGTTGAATATATGAGTGAGACAGACCCAGATGGATATGATCCTGTCATGTTATCTTTAGATTGCAGCTGCAAGTCCTCAGATGTTGAAGAGTTTGGTGCTGTTTCATGCCCACCCCACTATTTTCAAAGGCCAGTGATATGTGTCATGTTTTCCCTGCAAAGCATAAATTATTAGGGAAGAAGAACCGTTAGCTCAAACGTTAATGACCACATAAAGATGAACTGTGCACAGTATAATAATGTGTATGTTTAGGGCGGGATTAAGATATGTTGAGGCCCTGAGCTATATTAAAAAGGCAATATAGCACTGCCCAAAAAGGTGTTAGTATTACAACAGGTCTGGGTTTTTAAAAAATGCTTTGGGGGTTGTTCCTCACAGTCGGAGGTCCTAAACTGTAGCTTATTTACACTGTGCATGAATCTAGCCTTGACATAATGGATGCTTGTAGCACATCTTTGGAAAGTTTGCCATCCTTTCTAAAGCAGACACTCAAGGCATAATCCTGTTGTTAGTCCTCACTAGTGTAGGCCTATTGATTCAGTTAGAGCCAGTATGGGGGTAGTGGTTTGAGTGTTTTGACTCTGGAGACGAGGGTTCAATTCCCAGCTCGGCCATGAAACCCATTGGGTGACCTTGGACATGTCACATGCTCTCAGCCTCCTCAGAGGAAGGCAATGGCAAACCTCTTCTGAACAATCTTGCCAAGAAAACCCCATGATAGGTTCCTCTCAGGGCTACCATAAAATGGAAACAACTTGAAGGCACACAACACGCACACATTGATCAGAGGATGGCAACTGCAACTCTCCTCATTAGAAACTTTCCAAGAAGACCCTTAGGGTTGCCATAAGTTGTAAATGACTTGAAGGCACACCACAACAATAAGCATGTTGATTCACTATTCAGTAATTGATTTGATGGGCCTACTCTAGCTAGGAACAATCAGTGGCAGAACCCCAGTTAATATATACAACTACCCTCAACCTCTGGCCTGAAGGAATGTGGCAGCACAGTTAATGCCACAGCCTTTCATGCATCCGTTACAGAAAACATTAGGGAAGGGAGCCTCTCTTTGCCCTGAAAATGTTCAGTCCGTGCCTTCAAGAGCTGAACAGCATAGATATGCCTCATCCTGCCACTACCTGCTCTCATCTAGGCAAAAATTCATCATCTGTCATCTGCTGGCCTGAGAGGGAGTTCACCAGGCAGGTCCAGTTCCATCAGGGCTAGCCTGGAAGAAGGAAGAGCCCTCCCTCCAATCCATCTGCCTTGGTCCAGGCCTCAGAGGGAGAGAAGAACCACTGGACCTCATCCCCTTTCCCTCCACCATTCCCTTCTCCTTTTGTTTCATGTCTTTTAGATTGTAAGCCTGAGGGCAGGGAACTGTCTGATTAAAAATAATAATTGTAAGTCGCCCTGAGAGCCATTAGGGCTGAAGGGCAGGATATAAATACCTAAATAAATGAATAAATAAATAAAAATTCAGCCAACACATTTCACCATGCAACTTTGTGCAGTAAGAAAGGCCTGTAACTACTTAAGATCACAAGGGCCATCCAGTCCAACCCGCTGCCATGCAGGAACTCTCAATCAAAGCATAACCTACAAATGGCCATCCAGCCTCTGTTTAAAGACCTCCAAGGAGAGAGATTCCACCACACTCCAAGGGAGTGTGTTCCACTGTTGAACAGCCCTTACTGTCAGGAAGTTCCTCCTAATGTTGAAGTGGAATCTCTTTTCCTGTAGCTTGCATCCATTACTCTGGGTCCTGTTCTTGGGAGCAGCAAAAGACAAGCTTGTTCCCTCCATAGTATGACTTCCCTTCAAAGATTTAAACAGGGCTATCATATCACCTCTTAACCTTCTCCAGGCTAAACATACTCAGCTCCCTAAGTTGTTCCTTATAGGGCATGGTTTTCAGACCCTTCACCATTTTAGTCACCCTCCTTTGGACACACTCCATTTTCTCAACATCCTTTTTAAATTGTGGTGCCCAGAATGATACAATTTTCTGGGTGGGGCCTGACCAGAGCAGAATAGAGAGACACTATTACTTCTCTTGATCTAGCCTATTGATGCAGCCTAAAACTGCATTGGCCTTTTCAGCTGACACATCACACTGCTGATTCATGTTCAACTTGTGGTCTGCTTGGACTCCTAGATCTCTTTCACACATAGGCGAGATACAGACCGCCCAAAAGGGCAATTTCCTGCTGCCCTCATTTGTTGTGCAAGGGAGCTGGAGCGTACAAATCGCGCAGCTCCCTCGTGCAACAAAAAGAAGCCACAAAAAGCGGCTTCTTTTTGCGGCGTCATGAAGGTGCCAAGACGTGCGGATGCTAGGCATCCATCACGTCAAAATGGTGGTGCCCATGTGTATAGGGCGCTGCCATTTTTATGCCCTCGTTACGTACGAGGGGCAAGGCGCATCTGGAAGCACCACCCCTCGCATGTAATGACGGCGCCCGATTGAACCCGTCTATACAACACCATAGTTTCATTCAGCCAGGTGTCCCCCATCCTATATCTATTCATTTCATTTTTCTGCCTTAAGGGCAGTACCTTACATTTCTCCATGTTGAATTTCATTTTGTTAGCTTTGCTCCAGCTTTCTAGCCTATTCAGGTCATCTTGAACTATGATCCTGTCCTCTGGGGTATTAGGTACTCCCCCTGAGCTGAGCAAATGAAGAAGGGACTTGCATACAGTCAAGGAAGAAGAAAGGCCTAGTTGTATGACTATGAGTTTTGAGGGCTTCAGAGCTGAGTCTCATCTATGCTTCCTCAAAAGTAAGTTCACTAACCTTATTTTCAACAAAGTGGGTTAGGCTCTGTAACCTTTAAGTGGCCTCCATTTCAAGTAGGATGGACATGTAGTTTGACCTTCGTATAATAACCAAGGGAAAACTGCCCTTGCTTCAATATCTAACATTTCTTTAGCTTTAAAGCTTCATTTGGTTCAGCAAAAATTGATGTTCTGTGTATATTGGATGCCATTATTCCTATTTTTGGTAGGGAGAGGGATCCCCTACTTCAACTAAATGTTGACTATGTAATACTGATCATTCTTCTTCATGCCATTTTATAGAAGGCTACTCAGTGGTTACCCACTTTTTAAAACTGAAAAGTGGATCTGGCTCCTGCACCATTGATAGATATGCACAAGAGGGAATTTCAGCAAGGTGTGGCTTGCCATGCAACCAAATAAGAAGCAGCACCTGCTAAAATGTTCTCTTCTACACAAATGCAGCACATGAAGGGACAGGTGTCATCTCTACTTTTGGCAAGCTGGAACCCAATCTGGAAGGTTATGCATGCCTTCTCTTTTGGAGCTGGAGGCACTCCCAAGAAACCATTGGGCTGCAGCTTTCACATGGATGGAGGACCCAAAAATAATTTTAAAAATATGGTAAGGATCTTGTACTTTTAACAGTTGTGTGGAAGAGACAATTCCAGCAGGTGTAGCTGGGCAAGTAGCAGCTGCTCAAACTCCACCAAATGCACCTGGGGAGGTAGGCTCAGGTCTATAAAAGCTCATGCTACCAACTTGTCTCTACCCCAGCATTCCTAAACTTTGGCTCTCAATGCCCAGAAACCACAGCCAGCCTGGACAATGGTTAGAGATACTGAGAGTCCAAAACATCTGGAGGCAAAAAGTTTGGGTATCACTGCTCTACACTAATGCACAGAGCAATGCATCTGAGGAAGTAGACTGAAGTCTGTGAAAGCTCATGCTGCCAACTTCTTTCTTTCAGTTAGTCTCAAAGCTCCTACAAGGTCTCTCTACGTACAGAGCAAAGGCATCACTGAAGACCACTTAGCAACAAACAAGGTGAACTTGAACTCCTAGCACAACAAGCCAAACAGGAGGTACAGTGGGTCCTTGGTATCTACTGGGACTTGGTTCCAGGATCCCTTGTTCAGGACAGTTCTTGAAAATCGCCTCCTCTGGGATGGATGGGGAATGGAGTAGCAGCATTCTGATGTGCAGTAAAATGTGTCCTTTCCCTGTCCCATTCCCATCGTGCAGTGGTAGCTGCATTCCTGGAGCCCTGTGTGATAAGCTCCCTTGATTCAAATGAGGAAGCCCATGGAGCTTTGAAAGCTTGTGACAAATATATTGTGCATTTCGGTGCCAATAAAAGGTATCACCGAGGGCTCTTTGGTTGGCATTTATTCAATGGCCAGCACAGCTACTCCTGCGTGTGAACCTTTTGAGTAACGAGCTGACCCAATAGGAAAGTAGGAGGAACAGCTTGATATGTCAGGGATGTTTACACCTGTGAAGAGATGCTGGGCTGAAATCCTGGGAGCCAGGTGCAAGGAGGAAGCCTTCTCCTCACTTCTGCCTCCTTTGGGACTCCTAGGCTTCTTTCCTGCCTTATGAGGAGGAGGGAAAGGATAATGAAATAGGAAACTTTGAACTTCACAGAGTTGGCCCCTTGCAAAGAGGCTGCCTCGCCTTTCCAGCTTCCAGGCTCCTTTCCTTCATGATAAAGAGGAGGAGAAGGATACTAAAACACGACGTTGAACTCCACAGAGTTAGCCCCTTGCAAAGAGGCTGCCTTGCCTTTCCAGCCCAGCCTCTTAAGGAGGGAACCAGAGGAAGAGGCTGCCTTTTGGGGAGTGTGGGAGGGTTCCCCCTCAGAGAGAGTGGCTGCTTGGCACCTTTTTCTCTGGACTCGTGTTGAGGAGGGGAGAGCTGGGAGCCCTGCCAGGCAGCCCAAGGAGAAGAGCCTCTAAAGAGAGAGACCAGCTCGCCATGAACGTGAGGAAGGTGGCCAGCATCTCCGCGCAGCTGGAGGAAGGCAGCTCTGCTGGAGGTAAGGACTGCCAGAGCAGCAGCAGCAGTGCATGCTTTGTTGGCTTGGCTTTGGCGTCTGTTTTGCGTTGGTATCTGTTTTGTGTTGGTAGGCGTCTGGTTTGTGTTGGCATCTGTTTTGTGTCTTTGGCGTCTGTTTTGTGTTCTTTGCGTGCTTTCGTGGTGCAGCCAGGGTGACCAGGGGTGTCCTCGCCCTTCCAGGGGAAACCCTGGAAGGGAAGACGTTGGAGGACGCATCCAGGAAAAGGAGGACGCGCCTGGTCAGCCTGGTTTTTATGAGTGCCAGCCCTACAGCCCTTCTGCCTCAACCTAGCTGGTTCTTCTGGGTTTATTTCTGTATCTCCCCCCCCCCCCTTTTCCCCAGCCCAGGTTGATGAGGCTTCCAATGTGTCATGAAGGCGACCTGTCTCGTCCTCTCTTGTCTCTCTGGTGTTTCTGGGGCTGCAGCCACACTGCGGAATTTAAAGCAGTTCGAGACCGCTTCAACTGCCCATGGGATGCTAAGAACATTGTAGTTTGTGGTGCTCGCTCCCATGAGAGAAAAGGGAGACATCTCACAAAACTTAAGATCCCAGGATTCTATGTCCTGGAGCCACTTATTAAAGCGGGGTGAAACTGCCTCTATTCTGCAGTGCGGACGCAAGCCTCAGTCATAGGCAGCGATTGGAAGTGCAGCCCTGGAGTTCTTTCACTGGAAATAAACCTTATTGTTGGTCCAAAATACACTGAGATAATCCACTTTAAGACCACTTTGACTGCTTTGGCTCCATGCTAGGAAATGCTGGGATCTGTCGTTCTGGGAGACCTTTGGTCTTCTCTGTCACAGAACTCTGGGGTCACAATTCCCAGAATTCCCTAGCACTAAGCCAGTGGTCTCAAACTGGATTATTTCTGGAGCGTGGTTTGGACCCCTGTTACTCTTTTTGTTCCGACTGTGGCACTGCGCTCCTCAGAGTAGTGCCAGCGAAACTATGGAGGCTGCTCTACATGCTCTGGCTCCTTTTCCCTTGACTCCTCTATCCCTTGGAACTAGGGTTTCCAACATTTCACCTTCCTTCTGTCTTTCATGGCCACCTGCAATTTTAATCCTTTTATTATTTATTGAATGGAAAGTGACACATAGCTGCACGATGAGGTTTAGTTTTAAAAAGTTGGCAACTCTAATGTAGAGCCATCCTGTGTGTTTGTGTACAGATGACAGTTTGCAAGAGGTGCATCTGCACTGTGGAAATAAAATGGTTTGATGCCACTTAGACTGCCATGGCTCAAGGCCACGGAATTCTGGGAATGGTGCCACAACAAACCACAATTCCCAGAATTCCGTGGCCTTGAGCCATGGCAGTTAAAGTGGCATCAAACCAGATTATTTCCACAGTGCAGATGCAACCCAGATGATGCTTTCCAATGCACTGTACCATCAAGGGTTCCATAAATAAACATACGGAAGAGTAAGTTATGTTTTGCTCAGTGGGACAGCTAACCAAATGTGGGTAGAAATACATACACCGTTAGTAAGTCAATATGAGCAATGGTTTTTGTTAACATCTGAGATTTCTGAAGACGAAGACCAGGGTGAAAGGTGCCCTGTGGTAAACTGGCAAGTGATCATGTGTTAGTGACCAAAGCAGTAAACACGGAGCCTTTTTACAGTTTAATGTTTCTTTTTGAAGAAAGGCATTTGAGTGCTTCAGATAGGTATGAGGAGACCATGTGCCTGTCTTGGAGTTTCCAGTTGGGGTGGCTTGGTTTTTTAGACCTTGTGCGACTCCTGAACCATCACTGAGAACTGCACCAAAGGCAGACCTTTATTCCAGGAGGTCTGTTTTCTAGACTGTTAGAAGGTAAGTTGGCCAGAATTTCCCCTTTTGAGCGATCCTTCTGAAAGTCTGTGTTGACATTGTTACCATCAACAACAGAGGAGAGTGTTGTTTATAGTATGTTGCATTTTGAATGAAACAAAAAGGAAAACAAGCAACTTATGTTTGGTATGGATACAATCATATGCTTCAAAACAAGTCTACAAAGTTGAGCTTTCTAGCTACTTAAGGATCAAATTGAAAACAATTTGAAAAAAAAAATACATTTACTACCTCCAGAAACATATTCATAAGGTTCTTTGGAAAAGCATACCTCTTGGTGGTCTTTGCTCCTTCTCTCTATTGCAATTTTCTTTTGCCAAGTAATTTTGTCCTGAGATAGGAAGGCAATCTGAAGTTGTTCAGAGGCAAGTAATCGGTTCTCCAGATAAAAAACTGGCTTTTCTGCTGGCTTCCAGCTCACAGAAATTAGCAAACAGGGTACTCAGGAAGGCACCCATAACAGACAGAGGGGCAATGTCATTAAACAGCAAGAATAAATACCATCTTTAATACATGATGCATAACTTTCCTAGTGGTGCAAACAAAATCCCAGATATGAGCATTCCATATAAATCAGAATGGATGACAACTGTATGCCTAACTCATGTGATGTGATTTGCAGAATATACTTTAAACAAACCAGTGACGTGAAATTATGGCTTGGGAAGGGTGAAGTACAGAGTTAACTAAAAGTTGAACTAGAATTCTGTTAGAATCATAGAGTTGGAAGAGACCCCAAGAGCCATCCAGTCCAACCCCCTGCCATGCTGGAAATCACAATCAATGGATCACTGACAGTGGCCATGCAGCCTCTGTTTAAAGACTTCCAAGGAGGGAGACTCCACCACTCTCCGAAGATGAGTGTTCCACTATCAAACAGCCCTTACTGTCAGGAAGTTCCTTCTAATGTTGAAGTGGAATCTCTTTTCCTGGAGCTTGTATCCATTGCTCCGGGGTCCTGTTCTCTGGAGCAGCAGAAAACAAGTTTGATCCCTCTTCAATATGACATCCCTTCAAATATTTAAACAGGGCTATCCTATCACCTCTTAACCTTCTCTTCTCCAGGCTAAACATACCCAGCTACCTAAGTCGTTCCTCATAGGGCATGGGTTCCAGACCCTTCATCATTTTAGTCGCCCTCCTTTGGACACGCTCTAGTTTCTCAACATCCTTTTTCAATTGTAGTGCCAAGAACTGGACACGATATTCCAGGTGGGCCTGACCAAAGCTGAATACAGTGGCAATATTATTTCCCTTGATCTAGACACAATACTTCTATTGATGCAGCCTAAAATCACATTGGCCTTTTGAGCTGCCGCATTGCACTGTTGCTGTGGTCAGAAGCTTCATGCACACATAGGGTGGGAATTTTGCATCCTCCATCCTGTAGTTGACATATAGGGTTGGCCCAAGACATTTGGTACTTCCAAGATGGCATTCCCTCTCCATGCTGAGAGCAAAAGCCAGCTGGACTTTAAAGGACAGTGAGATACTGTTCTTCACCAGCCTAATGCAACAGGCTTGATTCAGGCTAGTTTCTAGGACATATTGTACGGCATAGTTGTTCCAGTTTCTGGTGGAACTGTCAGGATTCCCCCTCCCCTGCTTCTGCCACCTAAGGCAATTGCTTCATTCTGTCTAATGGTAGGGCTGGCTAGGTTATATGGCACACCACTTTCTGGTGTGGCTGTTTGGAACCTGCTTGCAGTGCATGGCATGCAGATGATACATGCCCCCAAGATGTCCAGAAACTGGTTTGATGCTGCCCAGCTGCCCACATGTGGGCCAGCTTCCAGGTCCTCAAGTGGCATTTACGAGCCTCATGCTGCCAGAACACCTGAAAGCCAGTTTCTATCTGCAGCGGGAATGGAAAAGCCAGATTTTTGTTAGTGCAAAAAGGAGTGGCTATTTCCTGCTTCTTTTTGGGCCGGCAAAAAGGTGGATTGGGGCTGTTGCTTCGGCACCAATCTGGCTTTCTAAGTAAGTAAATCTTTCCTTAATGTCTTGTACCCAGGACCTACATTAGCATGAAAAGCATGTAAAGAAGGAGCCAACATGATGGTTTTCAGGTGACATGGTGAGAATGGGGACAGGTGAAAACTAGAACTAGTGTCAAAGTTGTGCAGCAAGAAATACATCTGCACGCCATGCACCGCAAGCTTGTGCATTTAATACACACTGTGTATTAAAACACAGCAATAATAATAATAATTCTAAAAATTGCTCTTGAAATCACAGTCTGTATGCTCTTTGAACATGATCTCTGTTACAAGTATGTACAATTGGTGGTGAATGGCAAGGCCATCTTCCTTTGTTAGCAAATGGAGTTCATTTGTTACTTGAGCAATGGAAAAGTATTCCTTATTTCCTTCACTATTTTTGCCTCAGGTCAAGGTTGTCCATGAGTAAAGCAATAACTTTTTTTTAAAAAATGAAACAATACTAAAATATGGAGTTAAATTAAGAATTGAGAATTCAGAATATGCTTGAATCATCATAAAGGAAAAAAAGGGACTGAGATACATAACCTGAAATCCATATGATACTGGATCTGAAATCTGGTTCACCAATGAGAATATGTCATTTGGAGAACAACTCAGTGAGTTGTCATGCACCAGGTGAGGTGGATTAGGCACAGGTGAGGCAGGGAAGCTTTTCAGACCTTTGCTATGCCACACTGGTTAATGTTGATCAGTGGTTGTGCATATAATATGGATTTATTTACAGGGTTTTTATAAAGGGGCATTTGTTTTTGTTGTGTGTCTTCAACTTGTTTCCAACTTATGGTGACCCTAAGACCCTAAGAAAACCCTATCATGGAGTTTTCCTGGCAGGATTTGTTCAGAGAAAGTTTACTATGGCCATCCTTTGAGAAAGTGTGACTTGCCCAGAGTCATCCAATCAATATTATAGCTGAGCTGAGATTCAAACCCTCCTCGCCGACACTCAAACCACTACGTCATGGTTTGTCAGAATAGCCTTATTTCCAAACTACGTGCATAAAAGCATATCCATTCCATTCATGTGACACAGGTAAATTTAACAGAATTAATAGAAGACAGGGGGCAGATGTTGTTAAATTGCAACCCCAATGAGTCCTAGGCAGCATACTCAGTGGTAAAGAATACTGGGAAGTGCAATCTGAGATCTGGAGTACCACACTTTTCACACCTCTGATATATATGTGTGGTAGAAAAACCATTTGATTTTTTTTACATGTACTTGGCATGAGAACACACTCTGGGTACAACCAATGATGCTTCTACCCTGATCTTAACAGAATCATTTACATATGGATACATGACCATGCTTATATTTTGTAACTACAGTGAATTTAAAAAGAATACACTTTATTGCTGGCAAGATACTTGGTACAGTAACAAATTCCTCTTCTTACTTTGTAGATAGGCCCTTTTCCTTCAAAATCTGATAAAATAGCTTGTGTTTGAATAAATGGTCTTCTGGATTAAAGATTATGGGTATGATTCAGAGTTTTACCATACTTGGGACAAATGATATGAATGAGTCATAGGCCTGTTACAGACTGCCAAAATAAAGCTGCTTCGGGTCTCTTTGGAAGTATGCTATTTAAATGATGTATGCATCCTAAGAATCTAGAAGCTGCACCAAAGCTGCACTCCAGTGCTTAGGAATGGAGTGTGGCTTTGGCGCGACCTCCGGACTCTTAGGACCCATGCATCATTTAAATAGCATCTCTCCAAAGAGACCCGAAGCAGCTTTATTTTGGCAGTCTGTAACAGGCCATAGATTACTTAAGTCTACTCTTAGTTAAGTATGACTGTGTCTGAATCCAACCCTATACCTTGTACTGTAGTGAGTGGGACTGAACCTCAAAATAAACACACTTTGAGCAGCGCTATGCTTTCCATTAAATGTACTTCTCATATTTTTCAGCTAATGGAAGCTACATAATATTTCAGATAGAAAGAAAATTGGCATCTGGCAATTGCAAACTTGGCCAGACACTGAGTATTTTTCTGTAGTTTCATCTGGCACTTTAAATCAAGCGCATCCGTCATTTTTTGTAGAGTCAGGCACTCAGCTTTAATAAGCACAGGGCTGTTTGTCTAAAAGGTGTATGCAACTAGCAATTCTTCCACTGCTGTTATCTTTACATACAGCCTTAGAAACATGTATTTTCCCTGTAAAACTGGATGGGTACCGTATTCATGGCTTTAGAGTTACATTCCTACTAACCCCAACTTCCAGCAACTAAACACAGGGAAGTTTCTTTTTAAATATATATATATTAATTGGATAGGATGCTGATGGCAGTTAATGCAGTTGGAAGATTTACCTGCTGATTTCTGTGACAAGCATGACATTTTTTTCTGTCCAGTTAGCAACCCTGAATTTACTATGTGCTTTTTCAGAACATATAAATTAGACTTGACTGTCCTGCTGCTATAAAATCAAAGTGCCTGGTATGTAATGAGCCGTTTGCTCACATTGACGGTTCAGGGTTTTTCTTTTTGCTAAACTGGTTTTCCTTTTCTGTCTTGAACAGCAGCCTGACAGGCAGAAGCAAAGCAGGCAGGATTGTTCCTGGCAGTGGAGATAAAATGATGGAAGAGCTTTGCATGTTATCTTCTGCTTTTTTCAAGTTGCCATTTGAGTCAAAGTTGGCAGCAGTTGTCATAGTTCTATGCAACCTTTTTGTGTGTTGTCTTCTTTCCCCACTGTGGAGATGTCTTTTAAGGTCTGGTAGGGAATAGACAGTGCCCTCCGCAAAACAACTCACCCTGTACTCTCCACAAAAATGAATCTGTGATCAATGGATAGGAATATTTGTGTGTTGGGGAGAAAGAAATACCTTCATAAAGCAAGTACTGGCAATCTTCCTTTAGATTCATTACATGGTATATAAGCAGAGATTTTGGAACCTAAACCATGATTTTGCCCTTCTAGATGTTTCACAATTGAAAATTGGAAAAGTGTGACTGATTAAAAGCCAAACAGCAGCTCTAATACAAAAGGAGAGATTTTATTCTTAGAATTTAACGTAACTTTAAAAATGATTTTAGTTTTTGTATTGATGAATTTGAATTCTGCAGGCAATTATTATGAACTCTCCTTTCAGTAGTACTGCATTCCAAATATTTTAAATTAACACTGTGAGTATTTCCAATTAATATTCAGATAGTCCAGACAAATTTAGGAAAAACCCAACTCAAAAGTTGTTCTGCATTAAACCAAATCAACAGGAATGGAGATACTTTTTTAATAGTTGTTCTTTTCACACATTGCTATTTCGGTGGGCATTAGTATCTTCCTTGTTCTTATGTTG
Source organism: Sceloporus undulatus (assembly GCF_019175285.1). Lineage (NCBI taxonomy): Eukaryota > Metazoa > Chordata > Lepidosauria > Squamata > Phrynosomatidae > Sceloporus > Sceloporus undulatus. The sequence goes on from NC_056526.1 coordinate 92,717,515, forward strand.
GCTGACTGAATATAATTCACATTTCTTCATTGTCATCTGTCTGAGCTCCCAATCATTTACATCCAGTCTTGGACTCAGTGTTATGCGATGGCTCATTAGCTTGTAATTTTGGTATGTACCGTATTTGCTACTTCTCCCAAGGGGTTAGGATGGCTAAAGTAAGTGAATTGTTATACAGTGGGCCCTTGGTATCTGCTGGGGTTTAGTTCCAGGAATCCCCCCCCCAAATAGATAACAAAATCCATGGATGCTCAAGTCCTGTTATAGACAATGGCATAGTAAAGTGGTGTCCCTTATAGAAAATGGGAAAATGAAGGTTTGATTTTTGGAATTTATACATTTTTTAAATATTTTCAAACCGTGGATGCTTGAATCTGTGGTTAAAAAATCCATGGATAAAGAGGGCTGACTGTATAGATCCATGAGTCGTGAAAGAGCTCATAATAATACATAAATAATTCTGGGAAAGAATCTAAAAAAGAACATTGTATTCAATGTTAAAAAGTTTCCCAAACATGGGGAAAGCTGATTTCTTCCTTAACCCTGAAAAGTGGGGAAGACAGGGAATTGGCTTCTCTGAGTGATAACTGCTGTGTGTCCTTGATAGAAAATGCTTGAGCATAGTTATCTGTGACCAAGAGACTTCCAGATTAGTCTGCTCAGAAACCCAGTGGTAGATAGGGATTCTTCATTGAGTTTCTTCTCAAAAGTAGCAATAAGTAACTTCAGCAATTTTCTTCTTGTTGCAATAAAGCCTTTGAAAACTATCCAGTGTTTCAAGCTATTGCAATTTGGGACCAATTCTTCACAGAATTTGCTCATAGTGGTTTTACACAGAAAACAAGAAATATTTATACCTGTATGGAAAGTAATGTTTTCTGTGCAGAAAATTTGGTTTTCTATGCAAATCAACCATGTGTAAATTTTACGTAGAATAAATCCCTAATTACAGTATTTTTTTTGGTCTAGGAATTAATATTTCTGCACCGAAATATTGTTTTCCTTGCAGAAAGATGCTGTTCCCTGTGCAAAAAAGTGTTGCTTTCTGTGCTAAACAATCACGTGAGAATTTTGCATGGAGTAAGTCCTAAACTACAGAGATGCTCATCAGTTCAAGATTCTTCTTGCCAGTGCTTCTCAACACTCATAAAACATGTTTTTCAACCATATTTTGGATAATTTTGAACACTACCATCCCTAGTGGTAGCTAGGATGTACTTCTCACTAGCAATGTATCTTAGTGATGAAATGACTCTGCTCGCTTCTTCTTGTTTCAAAGCACAATCAGAGCACTGGATTCAATCTTCAAACTTTGTACCAGGACTTCCTGACCTACTTCACTCTCTACTGTGATAAAACAATACAGTTGTCCTTTAAAGAGGAAACACAAGTAGCGGGTGCCTCATTGAAGATTTTGAAGGAAGCATGCATGTATGAAAGCCTGGCACACTTCCTCAACCTCAGGGAATCGTCAGCTCCCTCTAGCATCAGTGAATCATTCCAGGAGAGGGGATTTCCTCTGAATGGAAACTTTGCATTCAGAGGAAATTCCTTCTTCTGGAATGATTCAGTGAAGCTAGAGGGAGTTGACAATTCCCTCATGTTGCAGAAGTGTGCCAGGCTTTCGTACATGCATGCTTCCTCAACGATCCAGCAATGTTTTACCAGCACTTCGGAGCTGGTGTGAAAATCTTCATTTTCAAGTGCAATTGTGCCTTTCAAAGCTTCCCAGAAGCACAGGGTTAAACAGAAGGTGCATGCTCTTGGGATGTTTTGTTTTAGAGGAAAATGGCAGCATGTTCTGCATTTCTGTGGCATAGCAACAAAACTGGAGGTAGTGTACTAAGCTATTAAGTCAGTCAGTATGTCATACCCCTGTTCTATGTACTTGCAATATTGTCCCTTCTCTACAACCTGCCTCCAGAATTACATTGGCCTGCTGGTTGCCTTCCATTTCGGAAGGAGGTGAAAGCATATTAATTCCACTAGGCTTTTAAGAGAAGAAGTCTTTTAAATCTGGTTTTCATCTTAAATTTTGAGGGTGCTTACATTTTGATAGTGTTCTAATTGTTTCTTTTTGTTGCAGACTATTTTGGAAATGTTTTGTGTGTATGTTTATTGGGAGTATGTTTATGATGGTGCCTTTGCTTGTCTCCCACTCTCCCCATCTCTCTTTCTCTCACATGCCCACGCACACAGAGGAGCTGATGTTTCAGGACTGCTAATAAGTATAGAATAAGACAGATCTGTTTCCTTTTCATTGTTGAACATTGCTGAACAACAAACACAGGCTTTTCCAGAAAACATCAATTTTTCATTTTCAAAGCTAAAACAAAACAAACCTTGGCACTTGAGCAACTTTTAAAAATTGGGAAGTAGGTAAACTAATTTTCTGTTTTCATACTGTCCATCAAGAATCTTTAAAAAAGAAATTATGAGGGAAAATAAAAGAGGAACAGAATGCCTGGCAAATGTGTAATGATAAGAGCACAAAATGATGAAACTCCCAAAGCAGCTGTATCATGGAACTGATACATTTCAGGAGAGTAATTCTAATTCATCTAAAGTTGTTCCTTCATGCTCAATAAAGTGCATAGTCTTGAACTGTCATTCTGTGATCTTGTCAAAACATAGTTCAATGGGATCTAATTCAGTGTGATTTATTTTGGCTTAAGTGGGCTTCTGAATATGTATACACTACGCTGCAGATATTTCATATCTGAAACCAGCATGTTCTGAAGAGATCCTGAGGACCTTTTTGGAACACTAGGTGATTCCTAGGAGAAAAGGAGGAAAGACCTGAGGGCATGTGGATGATCCAGGTAATATTACAATCAGTTTGTATTTTCCCGCCTCTCTCGGGTGGATTGAGACAGGATCACAACCTAATTTAAGAAACAATACAGAATAACACACAATTGATAAAATACATAACAATTAGCAAATAAAAACAAGATATCACAGGTGACACTGGAGTTCAGGGTGTGGATTCGTGTCTTACCAAAAATCAGGTGGGTATGCTCGTCGGAAAAGCTGCATCTTAACTGCTTTCCTGAAGGTTTCCAGGGAGGCAGTAAGATGGATCTCTTCCAGGAGGCTATTCCACAGTCTTGGAGCAGCTATCGTAAAAGCTCTTTGGGAAATTGAAACATATTTGGTTGTTGTTACTTCCAACAAGTTCTTCCCTGTCGTTCTAAGAGTGCGGGGCAGATTGTATAGGGAGAAGTGTTCCCATAAATAACTCGGACCCAAACCATGTAGGGCTTTAAAGGTAATAACCAACATTTTGTATTGTGCCTGGAAGCAAGTTGGGAACCAATGAAGATCTTTTAAGATTGATGTTACATGGTCAAACCTTGAAGAACCGGTGACCAATCTAGCTGCCATGTTTTGCACTAGTTGAAGCTTCCAAACTTGGTACAAGGGGAGCCCCATGTAGAGCGCATTGCAGAAATCAAGACGAGAGGTTACCAGAGCATGTACCACCGCCTCAAGGTTGTTTCGGTCTAGGTAGGGATACAGTTGGCGTACCAACCGAAGTTGGTACCAAGCACTTCTGGCCGGCGCATCTACTTGAGATGGCAACTGTAGAGACGGATCCAGAAGTACTCCCAAACTGCGAACTTCATCCTTCAGGGGAAGTGTGACCCCATCCAGGACAGGTTGGTAAATTTCCTTCCCCAGACCTGAGGTGCCTATTGCAAGTACCTCTGTTTTCTCTGGATTCAGCCTGAGTTGGTTTTCCCTCATCCAGCCCATTACTGACTCAAGGCAGGTATTCAGAGGAGAGATGCCATCCTTAATCACTGAAACAGTCGGAGGCATATAGAAGCATATTTGGGTGTCATCAGCATACTGATAATACCGCGCCCCATGTCTCCGGATGATCTCTCCCAACGGTTTCATGTCCCCAGAGGCTAGTTTTCATGTATAAATACTTGTTTTAAAAACCTAGCCTCTGTGTACACAGTTGTCCCGGGCTGTGCTCCATGTATTGAGTTGCCCTCAGCCTCAGATTGTGGCACTCCCACTTTCTATAGTTTACTCTTTGAATAGGTAAATATCACTCTCCTTAAACCCAGTTCCATTCTCCCATTTTTATATTTCTAGTTCTATGAGCTCTGAATGCTGTGTCTGTGTTAATTGCTATTGTGTTTGTATAATTGCACTTGACTTTTTTCTAAATTCACCCAAACCTGGAGGATAAATCCTCAGTTATTGTCAGTATACACAGATGCCAACGGTCCTAAAGGTTATCCAGCCTCTTTGCAACACCAATTCCCCCAACATTTAAAGTAATGCAGACATACTTGGTGAGGACCTCCAGCCCCCACTTTTCTTTGGGAACAGAATTCTAACACAAAGACAAGAGATTCATGCAGACCATAAATCTGTCAGATTTATGCTCAAATTCTTTTGGCTTTGAGGCTTACTATACAATGAAGGAAATATTTTCTATTTAAATTGACTAATAATTATAAGTTGTATTACAATGTGGTTGCCATATTGGTTGCTGTAATCATTACTTTACAATAGTCTTGATATATGTGAATGTAATTTTATGTGTAAGTAATTCAAAGGGAACAAGACACAGCACATTCTTAACACTTGTCAGAAAATGGTGCTTCTCTTGAGTGACTTTGTAATTGGAGATTAGTGACTCCATATTACAATGCTGATGGGAACTTCAACTTTGCAAGCATATATTTGAAATGATTTCTAGCATTTCAGTGTGACATGATAAGCATTAATGAAAGAAAAAGAAGGAAAAAATTCAAGAACATTTTATCCGATGAAAAAGGCACTGTCTTTCAAAGTATGTTGCAATTTAAAGTGTCAGGCTGTATAGATGGCCTTTCAGATCCATGACCCAAATATAGATAGATTCATGGATTTTTTTGTGAATAATAGATCTTTAAACTCATTATTTCATTTTAATCAACTCCTATTATTTCAGATTTCAGTAGGGAGAACATTAGGATTTTACATAGGAAGGGAATATTCTCAGTACAGTTCATAATACAGTTAAGTATTTGTATGTAGGTATGACAGCAAAAAATTGCAACTTTAAAATTCCCTCATAATAACAATAATGTTAACCTTTTTTCATTTAAAATTAATAATAATAATAATAATAATAATGATATATTATTATTATTATTATTATTTGTATTTTCCCGCCTCTCTCAGGTGGATCGAGGTGGGATTACAACCTAACAGTAACAATAAAATACAAAAATAAACATATAATTTCAAACATTAAATTGCCTGGCCTCATTCATACACACCTGTTAAACTACTGTTTCTTCTGTCATGGAGGAATATAGATATCTAAAATCTAAATAGTCCCCTCTGCTTAATTTCAGCTGTCTGTTTTGCTATTGTATGAGAATAATGATAATAAAAGATCAGCAACTAATAAGGCTGTAGAAAGGTCTTACTTTCAATGATGTATACTATGTGCAAAGCAGTTAAAACAATTCATTTCTCTTTTTAAAAGCAAAACAAAAAGCCAGGTTAAAATATAATTTTTTGTGTATGTTTAAACTGAATGTTTTGGTGGCTGACGGGATGGCTCCATGATGGCAAAATAAATATGAAAACAATGACCAGGAATATCAGCTTTCCATTAATGTTCCAAACGTTTCACTTTTTTGCCCATCCACTCCTTCTCCTGACACTTTTTGCCTGTTCCCCAACCCCACTGAAGTATGAGAACCCTTGAGAAATGTGGGACCGAAGTTTCTGATCTTGTATGTTGATCTATCTCAAACTGAGCAACAATGTCCTACGCAAATATACAGCCAATGGATCAATATATTTGTTGGGAGGCATTTTCACCTGGTTAGGATAGTACAACAGAAGTGCTAGTTCTGTAAGAGGCTATAATGTGTTTTTAACTGTCCTGAATTAATATTTTAAGTGGAGTTTTATTTAATGCTTTTTAAATGTTTGTATTTTGTAACATGCTATTTGGGCATATGATGATGTTTGTTACATCAGGAATGGAATTTGATTTTGAGTATTAGACAAGAGCTGGAAAAATCCAGACTGCAGAGCACTTCTAGTTAATTGAAAAAAGGACTGCTCTTGCAAATTCAATTTAATGGATGACTGTCATTAAAATGACTTTAAATTCCCTTTTAAAAGACCACATTTATGAGCACTCTTTCATTTACCTGCTGAATCAGTTTTAGAGAAACCTTTCATCCCAAAGGTTTCATCATAAAATTCACCTAGTAATATACTTGCTAAGATACGCTGTGTTCTCGCCTGATCTTGAGAAAGGTGAGCTAAGCACTTACTCAGGTTTTCTGTGTTAACTCACAAGCTTGCAGTTTAAAATTGGGTGTTCTGATAGAGCCATTGATTCTGACTAAAACAGGCATTTCTTCAGGGCCAAATGCATTTTGAGTCTCAGATGATGTCCAGATTCAAGAACTGATTCAGCCTAGAAATGAATGCACATTCAAAGAAGGACTTGAATAATTATGTTTTCCTTGTTACATCATTTTACATACAGTAATGGAAACTTAACAATGTTTCTACCAGGGAAGCCCTTCATTAATGTGATAATAGTAACCAGTTTAAGCCATTTTAAAGTGTATTGAAATTTGCCCTCAATAATTCTGCTATAAATTAAATGGCATCTTTGCAAGAAATGGGTGCATTAAGAACCTAGCTGCCATCACAAATCTCTTTGATTTACTTTTAGTTTAGTTTATTGTTAAACTGCATGTTAGAACAAGGGTAAGCAGACACTGAATTCTCTTTAGGTTCCAGGTATTCCTGAAGCCCAGCACTCACTCTTTTTGTGCCTTGCTTTGCAGACACTAAGGAGATTATCATATGGGGCTTTTAACCTGCAATTATAGTCATAAAATAGTGCCTTTGGCCTGTTACAGACTGCCAAAATAAAGCTGCTTCGGGTCTCTTTGGAGGTATGCTGTTTAAATGATGCATGCATCCTAAGAATCCGGAAGCTGCACCAAAGCTGCGCTTCAGTGCTTAGGAATGGAGTGTGGCTTTGGCGCGACCTCCGGACTCTTAGGACCCATGCATCATTTAAATAGCATACCTCCAAAGAGACCCAAAGCAGCTTTATTTTGGCAGTCTGTAACAGGCCTTTGACACATAACTGTTGTGTCTCCCAAGCATAGTTAGGGCATGTTTTTAATTGATAAGGGAAACCTGTTAAGTTCCCAAGTGCACTGCAGTCCCAGTAGTCATCAAGTGCAAAACGTTTCCTCCATGTTGCAATATTGGTAGTCATGTGGTGTCACAGTCTTCTATTTTCTCTCTCCCCCCCCCCCCCCCCCCCCCCCCCCACCGCCTGCTTTTTTTTTTTTTTTTTTTTTTTTTTTTTTTTTTTTTTTTAAAAATCAAATTTTTGTAAAAAGTAAAAAAGAAAAAAAAAAATGGGTAGGGCATAGGGCAGGGAGGTGGGTTAAGGGGGAGTGTAGGAGTGACATAGTAGAAGAAACAGCCCAAGTTATGCAGTGGACAACATGTATTAAAATAGCTGCTCACAAATCGCTATGTTTCTGTATTCTTTAAAATTAGCACGATTACAGCAAGAACAGGGCTCATAACGTCCTTCAAAATGGGAAAAGGTGATTCCTTTGTCTAACCCTGTATAAAGTGAATCCAGCAATCATCCACTCATGTGCTAACAAAACAGGTGCATTGGGAAAGGATAGAGAGGCAAGAACTGTTTTTATTAACCATTAGAACTGTCCCCATCTGAGCCTCCTACAGTTTTTGGGGAAGTTTGGATTGGGAAGATGGCAGGGGGACACAGAGAAAGCAAATACTACAAGCTTGGATCCAGTCCTTACCAGCTGCTCTGATACAGGATAGCTGGGGACCTCCTGGTACTGAACCTGTATCCACAAAGTTTTGATGATCCATGTAGTGTCTTCTGTGCAATCTCATTCCTTGTTCTGGTCTGGAAAGGGAACAGTGTGCAATTTGGAGATGAGTCTGCCAGAGTCCAGATCCTGTCTGATCTTTGAAGCTAAGCAGAGTTGGACCTGGTTAGTGCTTGGATTAGAAACCAGAATGAATAGCAGGTGCTGCAGGCTATCTTTCAGAGGAAGGAATTGATAAACCACTTTTGAGGATTCTTTGCCTATGAAGATTATGTGAAATTAATGGGGTTACTATAAGTCAGCAGGCAATTTGAAGGCAGACACACAGAGCCTTTTCTCATTTGGCTTGTGGAAAAAATCTAATTGTCATGAAATTATTCTTTGGTATTTTTGGATCTCTTGCTGGGATGACATACACAATTTCTCTGTTCCTTATTTTCAAAGCAGTGCAAATTCCACGAGAGAGAAGAAAACGCTCTCCCTTGTGTGCCACATACAGTTGCTTGTTTACAAGCTGACATATTTATTTCCTAGATCATGTTAGTATAATAGTTCTGTTTGCACTGTACAAAAAGGCATGTTTGGTTTCAGTGCCAGTGAGTGTGTAAAATTCTCAAATGGCTCAGACATTAAAACTATCATTTAGTTTACTGAAACTCTGACCCTCATAATTAGCTATTGTAATTACTTGGATCTGATGCTTTCCACAACTTGTCTGTTTCTAGCCACAGTAATCAAAATATCTCTGCTGATGCAGCTGAGACTTGACACATTTAAATGGAAATCTTCTGATCTCTTCCCATTTTAGCAGTAGCTTTTTATGAAGCTTGCTCTCATCAAGATGACATTTTGCAAGCCTAGCCTATCCCCTGTAATGATTAGCTACAGAGGGTTAAGCAAAATCAGGTCAGCCATTCTTGCTGACCCAAGAACTGAAAAAGCATTGGGAAGAGACTTAATATACTGTTAACATTCCTGTAATTCTTAGCCAGATGTAACAGAAAGCAGGATGAGGAGAACAAAATGGAAATGTGACCAATGAATGATTAAATATATATAGCCTATTATTAGTTGTATGCTTAGCAAATATATAGACTCAGAGATCCTGTCTTGCAAGATCAGATTCCGTAACATGTCAATAGGCTGTAACACTAAGCTAAAGTAACACTTATCATTTATTTCCTTTCATTCTTTGGCAAAGCCACAAAGTGAAGTTAGCTGTCTCTTTTCAACTAACTGAACGAAGTTTGGCTTTTTTTTCCTGAACTGAGGCAAATTAGTTTAAGTTATTGTGTGTACAAACAAACCATCTTGGACTTGGGTTCATCCAGATAAGCCAAATGGGAATCTTCATTGCTCTACTTACTGCTTTCTTTTTCTTTCAAGGCCTGAATGATGTCCTTCTCATTATGGGATTTTCCAGGCTTATTCATTTATTTAGGCGACTTCTTTGGTTCCTATCAGAAAAAATATTTTAAAAAGAAAAAAGAAAAAGAAGAATGATATATTTTAGATGGTGTATTTCAGATCATTTGTGCATGTCTTGCTCTTAATTAAGGTTGTAACACAGGATGTGGGAGTTCATGTAGCCATTCTTATTTGAACCACCCTATCGCTCTCATTTTTATAGTTCTCTTGGACAGGATTTTGCTTTCTTCTACTCCATCATCTGGCTGAAAAACTGACATCCCCTCTCTCTCTCTGTATATATAGGCGAGTGAAAACAGGTTGAGGGCATTGCAAAGAAATGGAAGACGAAGCTCAATGTATTGAATTAGTCTACTGACCATTTCAAAGAATTAGAAATGAAAAAGCAGCACAATTATAAGGGGGGTGACTTTGGGAGGTGGCTGGCTGCTGTGACCACTCCCTTACCCCCTTGCAAGCACACACCAGCCCCATGCTTTGGGAGGAAGTGACAGGAGAAGTAGTCCTGGCTGCCAAGACCTTTCCCAAGCTGCTGTTGGGTGTGAATCTTCTTTAGAGTGGGGATAAGCAATCATGCCAGCCACGTGAAGCTTGCCGGGGCCATTCCCCTCCTTGAAACACATTCATGCATAGCAGGTGGGAAGATGCTGGCAGCCCAAGATTTCTGCAAGAGGGAAGAACAGAAGTTCACCCATTCCCACCATGTGACTGCCTGGGAAGCTGGGCTGCCCTGGAAGGGACCCCTCAGTGGAGGGGAAAGACACAGCCAGGTATGCAGGGCTAAATCCTGCATCTATTTGGATAGTTATTTACACTGCCAATGATGCAAATCTTTTGCAAAAAATCAAAAGAAAAAATGGTACGAATTATCCCAAGTTTGGTGTTTTGTTTTTTCTTGTATTTTTTTTTTTTTTGGCAGCTCCCCACAAATTGAGCCAAGTGCATTTGGGATGCATGTGGACAACATAGATTCAACTTGGATTCATAGCAGATTATTTTCACCATCTGAATAATACAGTACATAGACTCAGAGATCCTGTCTTGCAAGATAGCCTCACATCTATTTATGTGGATCATCAATCATTTTTCCGTCCTCACAGGAACTGGGTGTTTACATACAAGCCTTTTGTGTGCATTCATATCGCATGACTGGCCAAGACCCCCCTGTGAGGAGAGATATAAATCTTAATAAACATTGTTCTTGCAAGCAACAGTGAATAATTTTATCATTTTACTTCTTAGGTGTGAGAAAATCCATGAAAATTGCAATTTCTGAAGACTATTTGACATTTGAAAAATGGTATATGTTTATTTTTTTAAACAGAAAATTGTATTTTCTGCATTGAAAATGACATCTCCACACAGAAAAACAGCATTTTCTGTGCAGAAATGTTAATTTTGTGTGTGTAGAAAATGCCTTTTTCCGTGCAAGAAATGTATTTTCTGCACAGATAATGCTTGCAAGTTAAATGCATTCAGGTATTTATCTATCAATATGGGCAACTACACATTCATACATTTACCTATTTATTTAAAAACAGTTACTTCCTGCCTTAATATCTTGTAATTCAGCCCCTAAGATGGCTAACAAGCAATGTAAAAATAACAACAAAATTTTAAAATGTATCACTGTTAAACGTTTCAGCAATAATAAGCACAATGGGGAAGAAATATAACCAGAGTAGCAGAATTCAAGGTTACAATATGGTTGCTGTCCTTCCATGAAATACCCTGGGGGAAAAAAGCACAGCAGAAGGTCAATGGCAGCGATTTTCTTTGTGTGGGCATTCACTACTGGACTACCAGGAGTGAAAAAGCCCTTTGCCATGTAGGGACTTTATCACATGGGAGAAAACAGGGAAAAAGTGGGGGTTTAAACAAACTTTATCCCATGAAAATCATTTGAATACGTTGAGGATTTTAATACAGATTGCAATTAAACAGGACTTATCCTGACAATAACTTGCGATTTCCCTGTGAAGGATTTGTTGCTGGTTATTACATGGTTAATTCCAGGATAAGTCTTGTTTAATTGTGACGTCGTGTGAAAATCTTCAGTGATAATGTCCGTTTAAACCCCTGCTTTTCCTCATTTTCCCCCAGGTGATAAAGTCCTATGTCTAGCAGTGGTGGAGCCCAGAGAAGGGCTATCCGCATCGATCTAATATTTGTAACAGGATGTTTTAGTTGTTTTTAGGTATTAGGAATGAGTATGGAATAAACTCTAGTGGTTTTGAGGTATTCGTTCAAATTACCCTCTATACATTGCCAGACTGGTTACAAGACAGATGTATATTGCCTGTGTGTTTATGAGGCTAGCAGTACATTTCATATGGACAAAATTATGCCTATGTTTTAAAATGTAAATGGATAAATATGAGTACACTTTGAAAACAGGACTTGGTCAGTGGCTTGGTAAACCCACGGTTTGCTCTCTCTCTCTGCTAGAATGGAAAGTCATTTTTATTCAGATAGGCTTTTATCTGTTAACTGGTTGCTGCAAAAAAAATTTATTTTGATTTAATTAATTGCTATCACCCTTCAATTACTGTTGAGAGGAATTTCAAACCCAAGTTTTTTTCTCCTTGGTTCAGGTATACAGATTTGCAACAAAGGAAAATCCCTATTGGGAGGCTGAAACTGTGGTACAGTTATATCCAAATACTGTCACATTTAATGAAAGCTTTACAATACTATTGGTTAGGCCACCTGCAGTGATATAGCAGGGTAAAGGAGAAAAATATCTTTTTCGCATTATGTGCATACTGTGTGAGTCCCCAAGTTTTATACAGGAGTCCACAAACAAACATCTGAAAGATGTTAGCAGGTCTTTCCTATTATTATTGTATAATGAAAACATTTATTAAGACTACAATAGCTTTCTGGAGTGGCAAGGCAGATTCTGAATACACTTTCAGTTGGTGTCTCAACAAAGGTTGGAGGATCACACAGAGCTGATATACTTCTATACTTTGAGAGCTGCAGCTTGCCTAAAAGAGCTTTCTTCAGAATTTTTCTCATGTTCAGCATGAGAGTTGACTTTTTTCTTTTTAAGAAAAAAACCCCTTCCAAGTAAATCGGAATACAGTGCCACGCATATTCTAGATTGGTCTAAACTCTCTCATTCAGACTGATTTGCACAAACAGGATCAACTGAATGAGTTGTCAAAGACCTAGACATCAGATATCTTGCATTATCAACAACTGTTTGGGTCAGGCACAAAAAAGAAGCATGGTTTTGTTGTCCAAGATTGCTCTTTTTCTGTGGAAGGTTTTTAGTTTTCAACATTACTGCTTTTCTACTCAAAACCAACAATCTTGCCCATGAACAAAAAATGTGGCTGCTCAAGTACCGCCTCCACAAACCCCTATAATTCTTGTTCACATATGGGGAAAAAGTATGGTATTTTTCCACAGAATGATTTCCTGAAACACTGAGGTGTGTAGATATCAGGCAGGAACTGCTCAGAAATGTTTTATCTGCAGTGGGGAGAAAACTGGAAATTTTTCATCCTGATTTGTGAGATAGAAATACTAACATTTCTAATAAGAGAGTATCAATTGTTACACAACCACTCACTATATTATGAATGTCCATCATTATACACTATTGCTAAGTTGCTTAGTAACTTTTTTTAAAGGCTGTAGGATTACCATCTCTGATATGAAACCACCATTATAATAACACTTCAAGCAGAATGAATTCTAGAACAATTCTAGAACCCGGGGGTGGTGGACCTGTTAGGATGGTCCACCCTCGAAGGCTGATGGAACCTGAGAGGTTCCAAGAAGCCTTAGAGGGGCTCACCGTTGGTAATGACGGCGACCCTGTTGATGCCCTCACCGGTATCTGGAATACCGGTCTTTCTAGGGCTATACACAGGATCGCTCCCAAGCGCCCTCTCAGGCCCGCTTCCAAACGCAAGCCCTGGTATACGGAAGATCTCCGGGCGAGGAAGCGGGTTCTGCGACGGCTAGAGTACCGTTGGCGGAAACACCTTCGCTTAAACGACAAAACTCTCCTAGACCAACTGTTAGAGGACTACGGAGAGGCAATACGAGCAACAAAGAATTCGTTCTATGGTGCTCGTATTGCGTCCGCTGAGTCGCGTCCGGCAGAGTTGTTCAGGGTGGTCAGGGAGCTAACTCAGCTCCCTCCAGCCCTGAACCAGATCCTGGAACCTTCTAAGGCCTGCTGTGACTTGTTTAACGACTTTTTTGCGGATAAAACCTGTCGTATAAGCGAAGGTCTGAACGCCGACATTACTGCAGATCCTAGGGTAGAAGTGTCCAGAGCCTCCGTGGACTATGTTAAACTGGATCAGTTTGAGTTGGTAAGTACCGAGGATGTGGACAAGATCCTCGGAAGTGTTCGGAAAACAACCTGCTCCCTTGATCCCTGCCCCTCGTGGTTAGCAGCCCAGGGGGGACCGGTAGTAACATCATTGTTACACCGGATAATTAATACATCTCTGAGGGATGGGCAATTTCCATCGGATCTCAAATTGGCCATTGTAAAACCGATCCTAAAAAAGCCCTCCCTCGACCCCCTGGTACATAATAATTATCGGCCTATTTCACTGCTACCATTTTTGGGAAAGGTGATTGAGAGAGCGGTTGCAATCCAGCTTCAGGCGGTCTTGGATGAAACGGACTATCTGGACCCATTTCAAACTGGCTTCCGGGCGGATTACGGGGTTGAGACGGCCATGGTCGCCCTGGTCGATGATCTCCGTCTGGGCATCGACGGGGGAAGCGTGTCCCTGTTGGTGCTCTTGGACATCTCAGCGGCTTTCGATACCATAGACCATGGTATCCTTCTGGGACGCCTGGCAGAGGTGGGGATCGGGGGCACTGCGCTCCAGTGGTTCCGGTCCTACCTCTCCGGGAGGTCCCAGATGGTGCAGCCGGGAGACGTGTGCTCCGACGAGAGGCCCCTTAAAACTGGGGTCCCTCAAGGGGCCATTCTGTCTCCCATGCTATTTAACATTTACATGAAACCGCTGGGAGAGATCATCCGGAGACATGGGGCGCGGGGTTATCAGTACGCTGATGACACCCAAATTATCTTCTCTATGTCTCCGACTGATGCAGTGACTGGGGATGGCGTCTCTCCTCTCGTGGCCTGTCTAGAGTCAGTAATGTGCTGGATGAGGGAAAACCGACTCAAATTGAATCCAGAGAAAACGGAGGTACTAGTGATAGGTTCTCCTGGTCCAGGAATGGCGGTGGTTCCACCTGTCCTTGATGGGGTCACGCTCCCTGTGAAGGACTCCGTGCGCAGTCTGGGCGTGCTTCTTGACTCGTCGCTTCATCTGACTGCTCAGGTGAATGCGACGGTCAAGAGCACCTGCCATCAGCTTTGGCTGATTCGCCAGCTGCGCCCATACCTGGCCCAGAGGGACCTAGAAACTGTTGTACATGCTCTGGTAACTTCGAGACTGGATTTCTGCAATGTACTCTACATGGGGCAACCCTTATACCAAACTCGGAAGCTTCAAATGGTGCAGAACATGGCAGCCCGGCTGGTCACTGGTGCCCCCAGGACCAGCCACATAACACCGGTTTTAAGGGATCTCCATTGGCTGCCCATTTGCTTCCGAGCCCAATATAAGGTGTTGGTAATTACCTATAAAGCCCTAAATGGCTTGGGCCCAGGATACCTAAAGGACCGCCTCTCCCCGTACATTCCGCCTCGCACCCTCAGAACGTCTGGGCAGCAGCTACTGAAGGTGCCTGGGGCTAGATTAGTCTCCACGACTCGGAGGACGTTTTCCATAGCTGCCCCAGCCCTTTGGAACGCGCTGCCCACTGAGCTCCGCTCGTCCACTACCCTGGCCCAATTTAGGAAGGATCTCAAAACCTTCCTATTCCAGCAGGCATTCCCCGAATAAATATCCTGTGGGCCTCCCTCCTCTTTCGTGGCCAAGAGGCTGGGCTACGGGGCTTTTTACTGCTGTCTTGTTTTTCTGTTTTTAACTTTGTATGACTGTTTTTAATATGGGGCGGCATATAAATAAAAATTTTATTATTTATTATTAACAATGAAAATTTATGTTGGAATAAATATGATAAGATCACATTGTTGGTCTTGCCACAATATCGTAATGTGTTGCGTGTTGTGCTGGATTTCCCTGCTTATCCCTGGACTACTACATCTCTTATTTATCGAGGTCCTCTGATCTTTGGAGCATTTTCAAGGGTGTGAAAATGCTGTAATGTAATGTTAAGGGAAAGGTTAGGGAGGTCTACTTCAGCCATCCCTATTGTGTACTATTAAATCTGGATCCAGACCAAGTGCTATACTGAGAAGCAACTTTGAAAACATTTATTACCACGTAACTGATACAAAACTGATATTCCTCATAAGTTGTATTTTGCCAGAGCTATTGGAAAGTGTTACTTTCTGGAAAAGATAGTATATGTTGTATGCGTTTAATTCATTATTTCAGATTGTCAGTGTCCAGTCAGTTCTTGATATACAGTCGGCCATTGCCTTATGCGAGGGATCCGTTCCAGATCCCACTGCAAAAGGTGAATTCCGCCTATGCTCAAGCGTGCATGGCAGTGCAGCGGTGCACAGGGCGCCATGGGCGTGTGCCTCCATTCAATTGAATGGGATGCGCCACCCCTTCCACCCCGCGGCTTGAGCGCATACTGCGTATAGCGCGCCTGCGTATGGCACAGGCACACTGTATTTTGTTTATATCATTGGGGATAAAACATTTTAAAGAAACCACCAATCTAAAACCTTCAAAGTTTTTAAGGCTTGGAGTAGGCAACTTTGTTTGAGCTGCTCATCAGTCTGTGTGACACTGAAAAGTCTGAAGGTCCATTATTTCTTGAAATATTTATGATCACCTTTCCTAAGAACTTGAGAAACTGAGCTGCAGATTCTTAAGTATCAAGGGCGTGATGAAAAGCACTTAGTTAATTGGAACTGTTATATTGCCCAGAGTAAAAACATGATAGACAACTAGAACATTTTTTTACTGCTGATTATTCCATTAAATATTGTTTTAATTATTCAGCAAACTAAATAATTTGATCTTTTAATGCAGGGACAAATGATCCTTTGGGAAGTTTTGGCATCTTAGGCTTTCCATCTTCATTTTGTATCTTCTGACACAGGATTATCTAATGGCTGCCTACTGAAAATACATCTCCTGGAAATTATATGCAATGATAATCAGTAGTTTTAACAGTTATGAAGTTCATATCAGAAAGATCAAAATAAATGCTGTTGTGTGTAGGATCCATTCTGTGCACAGATTCGGATACCTAATGAAATTGTTTCTGCATTGCTTTCTTTCAGATTTTAAATCTACAGCACTATATAAATAAAGCATAATAATAATAATAATAATAATAAGTGAAGATTGCATGACTGAACAACTTGTGTCTTTTTTTGAAACTCCCTGTGCACAGAATTTTTTTCTATGTTTGCGATATTTTTCTTCTCAGGAGAAAATTGAAAAAAGCAACCTCTCTGTCCCAGATCTGGAATATATTGTGCTAGATCATTTATTTGATTGGTTTTAATTGTTTTTCCCTATTATGAATAGATTTAGCTGTACTTGTGTTAAATCCTACCTTGTGAGATTCCTTGGGTACTATGTGGTGAAAAAGGCTGGAGTAGCAGTAGTAGTAGTAGTAGTTGTTGTTGTTCTCAGATGAGATATGTCAGTTGCCCAAGGCTATGAAAAGAATTCACTACCACAAGACATAGGGATGGTTAACAATTGGGATCTCAACTGCTTCAGGAAGTATCTGAACTGTACTGGATTGTTAAAGATATCCTCTGAGAAACTCTCTTGTCAGCAATGATTTCTTTTTCAAAGACGTGCTTTTAAGTCCTAACTTCAGACAACATTATATTGATATGACTAATAGGGTCCACCCGAGGGTTCTGGAGCCATAATTGATGATGGGGTGGGCAATTTGTCAGAGGGTCCTGGGTGCTGTGCATGTTTTCAGACTGCATGTGATTCATGTGGTTCATTTTGCCAACCTCTACACATTAGGATTAAGGATTTTCAGGATTTTGAAAAAAGTGGATTTTTTGAAATAGAAAAACCAAGCAATCTTTGCTATTCTTTAAAGCATTTATAGTCAGTACCCCATATTCACAGATTCTGCATCCTTGGATTCAATAATCCATGGCTTGAAAATGTGTTGTAAAAAAATTCCAAAAAGCTAACCTTGGTTTTGCTAATTTATATATAGGACACCATTTTACTATGCCTTTGTATATAATGGGACTTGAGCAGCCATGGGTTTTAGTATCCATGGGAACCAAACCTCAGCAGATCCATATGTAGAATCTGTAAACAGGACTCAAAGGAAGAGTGTGGTAAGATTTTTTTTTGGAGTGATCCATCAACCAGTTTGGGTGCCACCTGAAAAATCAAAAACTACAGATTTCTGTAGTTTTTGTTTTATAATTCAAAAATGGGCTAACATATTTTTAGAAAATTTGAAATTTACATTTAAGTTAACATCTCCATGCAATTTTGGAAATGAAGGGCAAATATAAATATTCAGAATTTGCTAGTTTTGGACCATTTTGCATGCAACTTGGTCTGAATATTTTTTTACACATTGTACATGCTTCAAATCATAACATGTAAATATATAATATTATCAACACCTGATGAATTACATAGTAATCATCTATAACATACTAGAAGAATATATAAATCCTCATCTGGTCACACATAAGCCAAGAGTAGAATTAGATAATTAAAAATGTATTCCCAAATTTGAAAACAATATTTATTTCCAAACTGGAAAACTGCAATGTCTGCTACTACCTTCTTTTTGTTTGGAGGGACTATGCATAGTAGTACAAGAGATCACTGCAAATGGAAGATGATGAAGGCTGTAAATGATAGTTTGCATCAGGTGAGTGGAAATAAACTCACTACTGTTTAAGATAGTCATGATAGTTTTCTTGAGTAACTAGTACACTTCTAGTACTGCTATAGTGTAATACTATATGGGACAAGGACATGCTAGTACTGCTATAGTACTGCTGTATGGGACAAGAGAGAGCAAAATCCTACATTTCTAGGAGCACTGGCTGCTTTTCGGCATTTGAGTGACAGTGGAATTAAGGCATTCTCAGTGGTATTATTCATTTCCCCCCAGGCAGAACAGCTGTCTTCCAGCAACCAGCTAGAAGGGTGCAGCACTCATTTAAAACATAAATCTGAGGGGGGGGGGATATCTAAAATAGAAAGGATAATAAGACTAAATTGCATTTTGCTTGCCTAAACAACAAATCGAGGTAAGGAATTAAATATTTGCGTGTAATCCTAAAATGTTAATATTTTGTAAAATTGATGGAGATATTCCTCAGATTCTGCTTCATAAATATGTAATGTGATTGGATTTCTGTATAAGCTGATTAGTATGTAACTGATTAGTGTTGTAATGTATACATTTTGTGTATCAACAAAACAGGGCTTCGTTTGCATTGGTTACTGAGCGTTTTAGTTAAATATGCATTTAAGGAAATCCGATCATTTATTCTTTTCAGTAAAATCTAAAACATATAAAGTTCTTGTTTAGGATGGCATCATTGCCCCCTGAGACAAAATGGAGGATGGAAGACTTTCCCCAACACTACAAGAAACCTGGCATTTTCAGCAAAATGTGCAGAAATTGTTGTTCGATAATGAGAATGATATTTTGGGCACACTCAAGCTCCAGAGGTACTTCTTCTTCTTGAAAATATGATGTAAGAGGCAATGGTAACATGCCTCTTAATGGTAAGAGGAGAGATTGGCAACAATCCAAGGAAGAGAATAATTAATCCTTTTGTCTTTTGAATCTATTGATCATCATGACAAATTACTTTTGATAATTAGGCATATAAGAGATATATAATGTGCCATGTGGCATGATAAAACTTGTCCTGTTGAAAGGAGTCCTTCAGTGTATGTGACACTTGGGTTATACCACTTTTAAATATCGTAATACATTATATACTTGATGTGCACAATCTGTTTTCCTGTTACCTATTTAGTCTTGTGAAATGTTATTGTTGAGATGCCATCATTTCTACAGTTTGGTATAATAGCATGTTCTATTCCCTGAATTCGGATGTCATTAGAATTCCAGGGTGGGGGGGAATGCAGGAGATCAACAGAGGCTGTGCATGTTAGAAATAGAATCCCTTTAGTATCTCATTCTCTACAGTCTGTTGTCCCTGGAACTGGTGTCATCCTGGATGTGCACATCCTGTCTCTGTTTCAGTGATATAAAGAGAAAAGGCATGTATGAACTGAAGCCTGTACGGAGGCCCCATAATTTATTATAACTTATTTATAAAATTATGCATGAACAATGTTGATTTGATTTACTTGAAACTGGTTTCAGTCATGACTAAAATTGTGTCTTTGTGGGACTCATGTTTTAATGATTAAAATCACAGTTCAAATCGCTAGTTGAAAAAAATCTGTTCATCATTTTTAGTAGAAGCTTTAATATAAATACAATTATATAATTATTAATATACTATTATATTATTATAATATAATATAAATATTATATTATATATAAATAAATAATTATATTTATATATAATTATTAATTATTAACAGAAATGTTTATCATCTTTAATAGAAGCTTTAATATAAGTTTAATACATAATTCTGAAATGTAAGTTTCATTGCAAGATGAAAAGCAACTTTTCTGAAATGTTTTCAGATAGGTTTTCAGTTTATCAGCATGTGGGACCTCTTTTGTTTGTATTTAGATGGGGTGAAACCCACAAGCCAAATAAAGCAGTTTCAAACCACTCGCAAGGTGGGGCATTTAGATGACACATGTGTCTAAAGCAGGTGGAAACCAGATTGAAGCCATGCTCCAGAGCTAAAAACCGGAGCGAAAAGAACATGGAGTATTCTGAATTAGCCTGGAAAATGTGTACCTTTGACCCTGATTATAAGTGTCTTGATCTATCCTAAACCCAACCCTAAAGCTGCATAGAAACACCTTGATGCAAGGGTGCATTTGAAATGGAGGGAGTCACCATACCTAAGCAGTCAGGGCAGAAATGCAAAAAAGTGAAAGTGTGACACCTCCAATGGATGTAAACATGTGCAAACAAGACAGTCCAAGGGGGAGGGATGTGGTGAAGAGGGTTCTCCATAATTGTGATTTGCCAATGTTTTACTGAGCACACTGATGCTCTGATGCCCTGTACTGGTGAAGGATCACAGGTGTGACTATGTGGCCATTCAAAGGAGCAGCCATCCAATGGGATGGCACCTAGGCAGCAGGCAGTTGTCAGCAGTGTATTTGTGTGCATGGATGGTGGGGAGACAAAACAAAAAAAATTACCCAGCAGCTTGATGTGTAGTCAGGTTGTGCACATTCAGGCTGCCTTGGGAGGACTGGTGCAGTCAGCAGGGTTTTGAAGTGCCGTCAGTAAAAGCAGGTTTGAGCCACTTTTTCCTCCCCATCTGTTCCACCCTGACTTCTCCACTTTGTCCAGATCTACGTGGACATTATTCTAATGTGCAGCTGAACAAATGTTATGCAGTTGGAAAATAAAATATTTTATAAAACAGATTTTCATGCAGTTCTGGTGGCATTGGACCGGCTTCCGGCTACTTTGGGGGTGTGCATTGGTTCATTGCCATGTTCCCAAAGCTGCCAGAAGCCACCTTATTTGGCCTTTGTGTTCTGGGCCTATCTCACCCAAATTGCCTTGTTCACTGTCTTTATCTTTGTATTTAGAGAGAGGTAAGGCTGAGAGAGATATGATGTGTACTTCGTCTTCAGGATAGGATGTTCAGAATAGGACAACTGGTAACATATGCAGAAAATAGAATTACAAGTTGTAAAATTAATATGAATGATTAGATCCTTGCCCTTTTTTAAATATGTTTTAGGAAAGTTTTACAATCTGATATAAACAGTTAAAATTTAAAAATCTTTTTTAAAAAACAAAAACCTGTGTCACTGATTGTTACCAACCATCTGTATCTAAAAGTAATACAAAGCGATTTAACCATTTGAAAACTGTGAGACAGTATCATCAAATAAAAACGGTGAGGTGTTATTTTTTTTTTTAAATAGCAACAATAAATTAAACTTCTTAAAATATCATTTAGATCAACATTTTAATAACCTACCAAAAACTATATAAACTCTTATTTGCCTTAGGGTTGGAATTGCACAGTGTGGTGTTATCATAGAAAAGCTAAAACATACAGCAAGGACCTTAAATCTCAAAGCCATAAACAGGTTTATAAATCAGGGTACAAACTGCAAGAGTTGTGGGCCAGAATGTTAAGTAGTGGAGCATGGGTTGTTGAATGCCCTTACCTTACCTGGGAAGTCTGCCTGGCCACACACTCTGTAATTTTGGATAATAGACTAAGGCCTCAACACAACAACAACCCATCAGCACATCATATATAAAATCTACACTATACTGAACCATTTACCCCCCCCCCAACTCTAAATCTCTTGAAGGCACAATGACTACAGAAATGCTGAGATCCCATCAACAACACTAATACTGTATCATCATTGTGTGTCTGGCTGTCAAGATGTAGTCAGATGCTTTTCCAATCATGCCTACTTGCTACTTGCTACGAAGCTCAAAATGGCCATGTGAGTTGGCTTCAAGCACTTTATGTTAAGTTAGTGAGGGACACTTACATAGTAAAGGACACTTATATAGTAAAATAGACTAATATGTGAAGTCTTTGGCCTAAATTAATATTGATTCCACTGTTAATTTTGCTTGTGTTTCCCTCCCTCTTGATTTTTTTGTCACAGTTTGATTGACTGTATGGATTAAGAGAGGGGATGCCATACATTATCCAATGAACTAACAAGAGAACACTAACAATCTCAGATTTTAGCCTTCCATGGGATTAATCTGAGAAATTCATCACTCTCTTATTAATATTGGTGTTCTCATCACTAAAGACATATACGTTAGAAAAAAGATACCTTTTAATATTTTTTTCTTGTTCTTTGCTGTTTCTCTAAACCACTTTTTGTTTCATACATTTTAAAAAAGTGGGAGCAAAGCTTAATACACTTTTTTTTCAGGTTCATAAATCTGACATTACAAAAAAGAAAGGAGAGAGAGAGAATTGGACAGAGTCTGTCCATCACACTTTGTTTTGCTTGTTATGGTTATATTTCTCTTGCCATAAAAACAAAGCATATCAGATGAGAATGAAAGGGAAGGACTTTGACTCAGTGCTTTGCATGCAAAAGATTCAAGATGCAACCCCCAGCACTTCCAATTACTGAAGGATTTCAGGTAGTAAAATACACTTGCTGAGGCTTTGAAAAGTCAAGACCAAACAGTGTAGAGCATGTTGGGCTTTGTGGCTCCTGTTCACTCACCAGAAAAAAAAAAGATTGCTCCATCTTTTAATAATAAGCCACCTTTTGAGGTTTTAAGGGCAAAACAAGGCAACAAAAAGAAGTTGATGTGGTTTGTATCAGAAGAAGCACTTTTCTGAATTTTACAATAAATGGTTTCATTTACATCTAGATATTAAAGAGCAAATCTGGAAGACCCAGATTATTTATAAAGGAAATGTTACAGAACCATCTCAGTTTATAATTGCATTATTTCTGTCTTCAAATTTTAAAATTCTTTATATTAAGACATGAGAATACAGTAAACTATTCATATCAAATAAGATTTTAGGATTTCTAATGTTCCAAGTGGTTGGCTAGTTTGATGGCAAATAAAATCACCCACCTTGAAAATATGAACATTGGATTTGTTATTAATATGTCAGTTTGTATGTGTGGTAGCTTTCATCTACTCAGACTCTGATTTACAGACCAGAAGCCCAGTTTCCTCTGTTTTTGCCTAAAAACATTTGCTTTTACCTTGTTCTTCTTTCAGTCTGTTTGTATTCAAAAGATGAATTTATATATATCAATAAGGGAGTCGTTTTTGGACTATAGTTGTTTAGTGGTCATGGAATGCTGATTGAATGGGGCAGAAAACTAGAAGGGAAAACGATTAGGATGGTGTGACTAGAAAGGAGGATGCAAGAAGAGAGACGTAGCTATGAAGAAGTAGAGCAAGAACTATATAATTATGTAGGTAAAATTTACTGCTTCCCACTAAGAAACTATTTTTAAATGTCCCCAGAGATGAGGGTGAAATGTACTCATAAAATCAATAGAGAAGTTCAAGATTTCAGTGTATGTTGGCTTGCACACCAGTACATTTACCTGCCCAAGCCTCTTTCCTCTGCGAAAAGTAGCAGCAAAGGAAGGAATATCTGCTCTGTGTAATGTTGTTACTCTTTAGTGTTAAACTTTAATTTTTCTTTGTTCTTTTTAATTAAGTCTGCTAATGCAAGTTCCAATCATATGAAGCTCACTGTCCTTGTTCTGTTGATGGCAAAGAGATGCAGCTAGGAGCAAGTGACTTCTGACAGACTTGCAGTGTGTTTCATAGCAAATAGTGCAGATCAGACTCTGATTAATTTGGGACAGGCTTTGGGCAACCAACTGGCTGATGAGGAAGATGCTTTAATTGAGGGTTGCTGATGTGAAATTATTTTTAATTCAGTTCTTGTTTTAATATGATATGTTTAATTGTGTTTTAATATTATAATACAATGTGTTCTTAGACATACCTGTTTTTAAAGGGAAAGATCATCCGGAGCTATGGGATGTAGTGTCACTAATATGTGGATGGCACAAAGCTCTTATCTCTCCTTTCCATCTGATTCCAAGGAAGCTGTCTCTGTACTAAACCAATGTCTGCTGTCAGTGATGTACTTGTTGAAGCAAACAAATTGAAACTCAATCCAAACGAGACAGAGCTGCTACTAGTGTCCTAAGATCTTGGTGACCTAAGGTCTTGGTCCCACCACCATCACAGGCTCACTTGGTGAGAACACGAGGGAGAGAGCCTTCTTGGTGGCTGTTCCCACCCTCTGGAATGCCCTTCCATAGGAAGCTAGGATGGCCCCTTCCCTGCTAGCCTTCCATCAGCAAGCAAAAACAGTTTTATTCAGGCAAGCTTTTTAAAATCATGATGGGGTGGCTTTTATATGGATTTGTATTTTAGCTATGTTTTTAACTTCTGTATGTTTTAATCTTAATTTTATACTGTTTTAACTAGGTTATCTTAATTGGTTTTTTTTTTTTAAATGTAAAGTTTTTAATGGGACCTTGGGTCCCATTTTGGAAGATGGCAAGCATAAAAATAAAATCATGTTGTGAACTACCCTGACCCCTTTACTGGGATAAAAACCAAGAAATAAAATATAACAAATAAATGAACATCACTTCAGTGTTGTCCAAAGCTGTTAGAACCCCCCCCCCCTTCAATATTGTTGCACACCCATTTGCAACTTTGCTTTGTTATCTATTTTTCTCAATTGCAGATTGAGCTGCAAGAATAATATGCAACCATTTTATAATGTAACTGACGGTTATGTGGAGATTAAAAAGCTGTTTGGAGAGTGGGAGAGGCAGCAACCCTGCAGTGCACTCCACTGTTAATATTGCAGGCCAGAAGTGTAACTAAATGAATTTCCTCCCAAACAGTTGGATGAATAATGATGATGCTTTATCTCTATGTTAGATGACAGTTGCAACCATCAGTTTCCATACTAAGGATGTGAGTAAAATCAACAAAGATACCTGACTTCCAGACTTTAAGTTATACTATTTAAACTCAAGTTCAGGCTACATTAATCATTAATGCTTTGAAAATAACTCCTAGGATGACCTGACTCATAGGATTGACTCTGTTATATTAAGTATTGCCAGCATCTGTCACATCTAGTCTCAAAAGATAGACTGAATACTGAGCGGCATGATTAAACTCTTAAACCTCCTTTCATTCTCTCTCCCTCTCTTTTTCTTTGAGGCTTTAAAAATGCCTGGCAGCAACTGCAAGTACAGTAATTACACTGATTTTGTTAAGGAAACCTGTAATATTAAATGCTTTAGCCTCATCCTTAGGGCATACTACCAGTAATCATCAATTTAGGGCAACAACATTTGCATTAGCTGTGCTGGCTGTGGACTGTCTAGACTTGTGGTTTTTATGGTGAGGGATGGTAAAACAGACAAGGTTGCCAGCAGGGATGAAAAAAGTTCATCTCCACAGGACCATCTTGAGGTTAAGTTCAATCAAGTGCAAAAGGCAGCAGAGTGTACAAAATCATCAAGCTGAATATTGAGTAGCAGATTGCAATTTGATTATTAATAAGAAATGCTAGTTGATTTCTTCTGATGAAGTCTCAGAATTATGTATGAGCCATTTAGATGCATATTCACAGCTTTTTGCCATTAACAAATTTATTATGTCATCCTTAGATGGGAAATACCTGTTTGATTCCAGAGAGGTCTGTTGCAGTTGGTTGCAAATAATGAAACATTCTGTGTTACCTGAGAGATTAGCACATTTATTGTGCTTTTGTATTTTGTTGAATTCAGAAAACAGAACAAGCATAATCACCACCACCACCAAAAGCTCAGATGTCTTTGAAATTCTAGATCTTGCTAAATTATTAAGAGGCAGGGATGAAGAGATGGACAACTTTTTGTTTTCCTGTTGAGCGCTACATTTATGTACCCAGCCATGAGTGTGGGGCTTCACTTTAACATGAATGAACACAGATCACATTTGGTTGGAATAAGAAGGCTTAAACTTTATGGTTACAGCTGAATAGATTTGGCCCATAGCATGAGTCTTGGTCCATTCTTTGGACCTAGTGGTTCATGGAAACCCATTCATCCACCCCACCTGCTGTATAGTGCTGGATGACATATGTGGGAATCCATTTGGGTTCTTAGGAATACAGCAGAGCGATCTGCCTTTAAGTTGGGCATGATCTGATTGCCTACACCTGCAAGATCCCTTATGGGTACCCCCATATCAGGTACTGTATGATGTATGCACAGGCCCCATCTGCTTCCAAAATGAATGTGCCCCCTGTACCAAATACACCTAAAGTTTACAATCAATATTATTGAGATAGCACTGGAAAACAATGATCTATATGAGTCCAAACACTGATAGAGAGTGGATGGGTTGATAAGGCTGAGACAGAAATAGAACTGAAGGAACCTTTCACTTTCTCCCCTCGCACCCAACCAGTCTGCCTCTGATTAGCTAGCCTTTCACTTCATATCAAAGCCCAGGAAAACAGCATGGCCTTCTGAGAAACAAAAGGAGTCTCAGCACTTGGAACATGGTGTTTATCTTTTTCCTCTTGCACACTAGATACCTGGATGCATCTTCCAGTTGTGAGCTTGCCACCATGAGTAAGTTTCTCTTGCATGGCCTTACCTCCTCCTTTGGCTGACTGAGAGGGGAATGTAGTTGGAGTTTGGTGCATGTTGTAGGAGTCCTGTGAAAGCACTGAGGCAGCATGGAGCTATTGCTGGGAGCTCCAGCAGCACCTCAAGGATCTCCACTGGCCTGGCAGATCAAAGAGAGTGCTGCATTGATAAGGGATGCATTTCAATAGCATTTTAATGACTTGAGAAAGCTGCTGGATGAATGGCTGGTGGCTTTTCTGCTGGAGGCGGATGACATAGAGCAGGAAAGCATCAAACCATTTGATGGGTGCCAGAAGCAATAGAACATGGAGTTGGTACTTCTGTTGAGTCCCTCCAGGAAGAAGAAAGTGCTATCCATGAAGTTACAGGGGAGAACAACACCAGGCTTTGTAGCTTTGCAAATTCAGCTGGATAGTTTGCCAGAAGTGCCTCATTGGTTGATATGCCTTGTTTATGTGCTCATTTGGATGTCTCTGATGGTTTGAAAGAACCAATTGGAAGGTGATTTTAGCAACTCTCTGGATTGAATGACTGCCCCCTCTGTGGGTTGAGCATCACTTTGTACAGGAAGCCTTTGGGCAAGCCCAGACTTGTTCAGAGAAGACATCATGGAGGCACCAACCATTTCTGCAAGCCCCACAGAACAAGAAACTCAAATAACAAATGTGAAGCCAAAAAGCAGAAAACATTATATCAGAACTATTCTTCAGATGATGAGCTCTGTACTTATGCTGATCTGGCTATGGAGGAAGCTGGTGAGATTTCCAAAGCATGGAACATGATTTCAGCAGAACCGCCTGTAATACAGGTAAAAATTGTTTTTTTCCCCCCTTTTGGAGGGATTTGGTTAGCCTTGCGAAGTCAGTGCACTCCACCCCTACCCCAAATATGTTCTTTATATTTTAGCGACCTGGGGCCAGTAGTGGTTCTGCAGAAACAGAAATGTGTGCTGAAGCATGTGGAGGCAACCCATTACCTACAGCTCTGTGAAAGATGGAAAGTATTGGGCAAGTGGATATACTGGTAAGTCATCTTTTAAAAATGTTTTGGTATTAATTTTTTTAAATGGTGTTTTAAATGCAATCTTTTAAAAATATTTTTTAGGAGTCTGCTGATATGGCTGCAACCCACCCAAGCCATGTGGTCATGGCTGGAATCCTGGGATTAGATTTTGAAAAGGAACCATCATTTTTTTCTCCCAGAGAACTTCACGTTTCAATGGTATCATACCTCGAGCCGTGATTTATGGAGTCCTAAAACATTGTTTTGACCAACATCTATATGAATCTTGTGTTGGTTGTGTAATTGGTGCCCCTGCACAAAATTCTCCTGCCTATGTTTTCTGGACAAAACACTTTCTTTGTATAAAGTTACGCCGGTTATGTGGGCAAATAAGTTTCAAAAATGTGCTACACATATGTCTGCTTGTAGCCTAAAGTTTCAACTGCCTGTTGACAACAAAGGAAACTGAAGACCTGGTCTTGGTAAAGGTAACCAAAGTAAGGAGAGCTGAAAAAAAAAGGCTTTAAAACCCTGGGATAAACCTGTTTTGGATCATGTGTTTAAAGTACTTAAAACAAATCTTACAAAACATTTCTGACATGTTTTAACATTGCATCTGAATAATAAAATTTGACTAGAAGTTTGTTTGAAGCTGGTAACTGCTTTGAGACTTTTAAAAATGTTGGTTAAAAGTTTCTAAAATAAAAAATAGTTTACTTAAAAATTGTGTTTGTGATTTTCTTTTTAAAAATGGCTATTATAGAGATGAGACATAAGTGTGTATTCAATGTGTATTTCAATGGAATACCAGTATTCATGCAGCACTTACTCTCCTTAGAAAACATGATGCTTGGGGATGGATACAAAATGGAGGGGGATTGGTCATAGAGGTGATTCTTTAAATTAGACAATATAGAGGGTGGGGGAAGTCTTCATACAGAAACCTCTAATCCCTCAACCCTCCTTATCTTAAAAACAGAAATACAGCAAAGAAGAGAGTCTTATAATTAAACAGTATAGATAAAAATATATTTCATCGTGCCTGCCTCCCCACATCACATACCACACGTGAACCTAAAAACAGAAACGAGGTTCCTAAATAATGTACAGGGAAAAAAATCTTTACACTGTAAAGAATTTTTTTAATCCAGCCTCCACACTGCCCCCCATGTTTCCTAAACACAGAAATAAAAAGCATGGTGGGCATTTTAAACAGCCATTATGCTCTAAAACATAATGCAGAAATAATCCAGTTTGAGACCGCTATAATTGCTGTGGGTCAATGCTAGGGAATTCTGAGAACGGTAGTTTTGTGAGACATTTAGATTTCTCTGTCAAAAAGAGCTCTGGTGCCACAATAAACTACAATTCACATAATTCCCTAGCACTGAGCCAGAGTAGTTAAAGTGGTCTCAAACTGGATCATATCTGCAATGTGTTTGGGACCTAATAATTTACCTGGCGCGTTCCCTGCCAAAACCTTAAAGGAAAGGACAAAGAGGACTTGTCACATGGCCCACCTGGCACCATGTGACTTGCAGAAGGTCCACCTTGGAGGTGAAGAGCATAGACCCAACTTCAGCTTTCTTAGGAGTGGGCGGGCGGCAAGTCTTTATAGCCAATCACAGATTGTCTGCCTGGTGTTTAAAAGTTCTGTAGAGAAGGGGGTCTGTCCTTTTGGGGCTGCTGGCTCTTGCTACCTGTTGACTGTGAGACTCCCCTGTTCTTGGTAAGTTTTTTTCTGTATGTTCCGTAGCATTGTTTATAATTATTTCTCTTTCCCCATTTTAAACATGTATTCAAAATGGTTTGGGCCTTTATCCATTACATTAAAGAATAAATATTTGATGCAGAATCTGTTAATTTTGCAGGGAAAAACTGAGTAAAATTTCAAGCATAACACATGGCTTTCTCTTTTCTCCATGGACTTCATGTAAAACCTAGCTACAGTGGTGCCTCGGGTTACGAAATTAATTCGTTCTGCCATTCCCTTCGTAACGCGATAATTTCGTAACCCGAAATAGCTTTCTGTTAGCGCTGGAAGCCTATAGCATTTGAATTTCGCGCCGAAATGAATTTCGTAACCCGAAAAATATTTCGTAACCCGAAACAGTTTTTGCCAATCCAACTTTTTCGTATCCCGGAAATTTCGTAACCCGCGCATTTCGTATCCCGAGGTACCACTGTAGTTGCTTTCAAAATATTTTATTTGATGGAGAGACTAGTTATAGAAAAACAGCCTACAAGGGTTTTATGCTGGGAGTAATAACCACTTTAGATATGAGAGATATTTTAGGCTGTTCATGATTGCTGTTCTCATATTTCTGGGTATAATGTCATGCTTCATTATTAATCCATTTTCCTGAAATAGTGAAGAAAAAGTCTGTTAGTTAAGGCAACTTGTTTTTCTTATTTGGCCCCTGATTTCATAGGGTTTCCTAAAGCGTATATGTTAAAATACAATAAACTTACCCAGCTTCCATTTTCCATTATCCAGATGTGTTTCTCCATTATCAAATAGCTTGCAATGCAATGAGCAATTTGCTGTACATTGGTAGCTGTGGGAGGCACACCATTGGCCTTCAGGGTTTTTTTTTAGCGATAACACCCCCAAAAAAGAGGCTCATTACAATTCTTACCCAGTTGATTTTTCCACCAGAAAACTGAGACTGCTTCACTGGTTGGATTGTTTCACAAGTGCAAGAAATATTTGAGATGTCCAGAGCTGTTATTATGGGTGCCAGCTTTTCTTCTATATGCTTCTGAGTTGAATTGACACATTTTTGTAAAGTGAGGTATATTTCCTCATCTAATTGTTCATTTGGAATGTGTCCACATACCAGATTTAAGTAAACATGAACAGTGCTGAATGTCTGCTTCTCCATCTCTTGACAGAAGCAGAAATGTGCCAGCCCTGCCTCAGCAGTTTAATTCTTGGGGTTGTCCTATGGGGGGACGGGACTTTGGGGCATGTCGCAGCATCTTGTTGTAAGCTTTACATAGGTTGAGCTAATCTTCATTTCATCCTTAGATTCAGCAATTCATCAGCCATACCTGGTAGTTCACAGCACTGCAAGGTATGGATAAAAAACAAGTTCAAAATATTCCTCCAGAGGTGACAGCACAGAACACAAAAGGCATGGATAACAAAGAGTCCCAAAATCTAGGACAGTCTACAGATGAAGAATTAGGTAAAATTTGTGCTTAACAACATTAGCACTATTTTGTTGGGCAAAAATTTGGGGATGGGGGTTAACAACATTAGTATTATTTTGTTATTGTTAGGAGGGGGGGCGTTCTTTTGGAAATGGGTCTCTATCCTTCACAGAACTGCTGTTTCCTGAAGACAGCCATGAGGGCAATGCGACACCTGAAAACACAGTGAAAACATCTAAAAAATGGACATGCGTGTGTGAGAGGGAGAGGAAGAGAGAGGGAGCTCTAATACTTTTTGTTTTGTTTGATTTTAGACAAATGTATGAAAAGCAGCATGAAATGTAACAAGGCAGAACCTCATGATTAGACTGGAAGCTGATGGCTTAGGAAGTAAAAGAATAATGAACAAGCAGCAGTAACCTGATAATAACCTGTACCAACGTTTTGAAGCACACAGGAAGAAAGCCTCAACATTATCTGCCTGCTGGAAATGCAGAGGATGGTGGCCAAGAGTTGTGAGCTCCTTAGGCGTGCTAAAGGCTACAAAGCCCATCTCAATTTTATGTGGGACAATCCAGTTACATAAGCTCATATTTATGCTTTTTATGAAAGTATTATAACATATAATGAGTGAACAGGTCCATTGAACTCTGGCGGATAGGTGGGGTAAACTTCAACCAAGGTTCAAGAAAGGCTGGGAGGGTAAACGTGGCAAGGGGGAAGGGTACAGGAAAAACCTACCCCAGATGAACTGTACTGGAGAAGCAGGGTAACCCAGGTCAAAAAAAGCAGTCTACACTCAGAAAAATAAGAAAAAATGTAAAGCGGTTCTGAACTCAAGGAGACTGGTAAAAACCGCAAACTGTAAACATAATGGTTATGTCACCTCTTCTCTCAGTACAGAGCCTCAGAGTCAGTTCTTCCAACTCATCTGGGGATGAGCGCCAAGCCCCATGTGATTCTGGTTCAGATAATAACCAACCCTCCTTTTCCAGTACAGGATCTCAGAATGCTTTGCAGTCTTCTGAATCATCCAGAGATGAGCTCCAAGCCCTATATGCAAACATTCCAGACTCCCCAGATGATGAGGGCCTACCTCCCATGTATGTAGAATGTTGCACGCTCATGGCAGTGGACCCTCAGATTGTGCCATTCAATTTGAATTGGTGAGGAATTCTATTTCAGAAATTTAGAACATGTGACATCATACACACAAGCTATAAATGCATTATACAGTGGTCCCTTCCCTTGTGCAGGGGATCCGTCTTGGACCCACCCTCTGTGTAAGGGAAATTACACATATGCTCAAGCCTCCTTAGGGATAATGGGATTTGTGCCCACGGCGGCATGCAATGTGCATTCTGTGGGTGTACGCGCCATTGCTTTTTACGGCATGTGACACCACATCTTCCAGTGCAGTTCCCAGTGTATGCTAAAAGCCGCATAAGGCGCACCTGTATTTGATGCAGGTGCACTGTACAACACAATACAGCAGATTTTAGATTATCTTAACTAGCAAATAAACCTGGGAGATTTAGTTCACATTAGTCTGGAAGCTGATGGCCTAAGAAATCCTCTGTATTCTTTAAAAAAAAATATGGACCTTTTAAATGCTGAGGATTTTCTATCACAACTGAATAACCTGTTGCAAAATAACATGGAGATCTGTGCTCATTCCAGTCTGCACCTCATAGTTACCATTGTGAAATCTCCAGGGGTGGGGGACATAGATTGTTAGGCTCCAACCCATCCAGTGAAATAGTACCCCCCCCCCCCCAAAATGGTTGATTTAAACTATACAAGCAGTAACATCTTTTTTGGAGATGGCTTGCTTGCAGTTATGAGTGAGAAGATTCCCAAAGATGTAGAGTTGCTGATAGCAGCCAGGCAACTGTGTAAGTAGCTTGGCTAGTCTGATAAGAAAAAGGTGATGTTAAGTCACGCCTCCCTTTGCCACC
>NC_056526.1:92763691-92811964 GCF_019175285.1 Sceloporus undulatus
AAGAGTGTCCGGGTGTCTTCGGAGTGGCCATCTTGTGTTGCGCAACGTGCCCGTCGATAAACCCTAAGAGGAACTTATCACAAGTTTTTCTTTGGCAAGTTTTGCTTCAGATGGGGTTGTCTTTGCATTTTTCCTTTGGTTTGAAAGCGGAAAAGGGTGGCTTTTACAAGGTTATCCAGTAGTTTTATAGCTGAAGCAGGATTTTGAAACCCTGGTTTCCAGAGTTAAGAGTCCCTACGCTCAAAACTGCTACACAATGCTGGCAGTCTAGGTTCACCTTTGGATTGCCATAAGTCAAAAACAACTTGTAGTCACAATGAACACATGGTGTTTGAAACCTGCTGAATCTTAAATGCTTTCTTTGGAGTTACAAACAAACAAAACACCCTACTTTCACAGTGGTACTACGTTCATGACTGCAGCAGCCTAATTTTTAATATTTGACAATTAAATCCTGGTATATCCCACTTGGCTTCTGCTTTGCATTTATTCAAAGAAAAGAAGCCAGTCTGTGTTGAATGATCACCATCTATGGCATTTAACTAAACTCCAAAAAACATGCGCCACCATCCATGCAGCTTAATCAATGCAGCAATGCAGCCCTTAAACGACGCCAACAAAAAAGGAACACGCTCAGGTGCTCCTTTTTTGCCTGCACAGTGTTACTGCTCCGATTGGTTGCTGCAACAGCAAAAAGGGGTGTTTTTAAATGCCCAGTCACTGTACCAACCCCTATTTTTTATTGGGAAATAAGTCTTGGATCCAATGACTCAAACACACCATTTAAGTTTTATTTGTTGTATACACATTTCTTGTAGCATTACAGGATGCTGACTAATTGCTGGACTGAAATATTTGTCCCCAGCAAACTTCCATTTCTTCTTCTTCTAGGGAGTTGAAGCAAAACACTCTCTAAACTTGGATTAGTCCTTGGGAGGGTAAATTTTTTAAATAGTTCCCAATGACCTTATTTTATGAGCTGTGGGATTCCCCCCTCCTCCCTTTTAAGTCATGGGAGGCATTTTTGTCCCCTGATACATGCCCAGTGAACTAGTACTAGCCATGATGTAGCTGTATTCCTCTAGAGCAGGGTTTCCAACCTTTTTTTACTTGTACAGTTGGGAACTGCTGCTTTAGAGCCATTTTTGCCTAAGTTTTTCAAGGAGAATGTCCCTATAGTATGATGATAAGGCAGCCAACCCATCCTCAATAAGCAATGGGGACAAGAATTTTCTCCCTTGTAAAAAAATGAATGCAGAATGACTACTCATCATAGCATGTGGTCCATTCAAAAAGTTTTTCCTGATCCCCTGCAATTGATCTTTTCTGCCCAGTTTTCATGTGGAATGGATGCTGAGCCCCATCTTGCTTATGTTTATCTTGAGAATTTGTTGCAAACCTGAGATTTGAAACTAGGAAACTTCCTGATTTTTAAGCCACTATTCTACACACCACTCACATTGAGCTAGGTGTCATTTACCTCTGAAAATAATGTAATAGAAATTGGGTTCACTTCACAGCTTAGATATTTTTAATATGTTTAAGCTATATATACATATTTATCTTAGTAAAGACTTCTGGGTAGACAGGTTTCATATTATGCAGCAGTGATAGTTCAAAGGTTACATGAGAAAGATTTCAAAAGAATCAAAATTCCTGAAGCAACTTGCTTGAGCTTCTTTAGGCCTGAACAGGGATGGTGGGTTGTTCCTGCACTTCAAAAATTGTCTTCTCCTTTTTGCATATAAATTGCATTTCTATATGAGTGCACTTGTAATCAAGGCAGACTTTATAGTCTTGTTATCGTAAGGTCTTACCTTGTTAACTTCCATTTTCCCATTGTAGCAGCATGCATATTTAGCACCTTCTCATTCCAGTTTTTGCATCAGAAGAAATGTGAAATATCATGCAATAAGCATAAAAAGGTGCCATAGTAATGCCTTGCTAGCATTTTGGTTTACCCATCCAGGTACCTACCTCCTAGCCAGTTCCCAGAATTCCCACTTAACTGTGAAAAAGGATTAAAATCTTGGATTGATATATACTGACATGAACAGGTTCAGTACCTGGACTCACCAGTCATGGTGAGCTTACTTAACCAGCACTACTGTGTGGTTTCCAAGTGCACCTCTTTATTTTCCAAGCAAATAGAATGGAAAGCTTCTATTTCTTCCTATTAGAAAAAGGAAAAGGCTGTTTCAAGAGACAAAACTATGCTGAGAGCCAAGCATTTCCCCCTAGTGCCTCTTTCTAGTGGCAGGAAGATAAAATTTCTGTTTTCAAAGAGTGAAGCACTAAAAACAATAGGGTCTTGTAACATGTAAGCCACTCAGAGGTTTCACTCTTGTAATAACCAACATTGTGAATGCAAGTGCACGTGTATTAGAATTTGGCAACAGTAACATTTCCAAGTTCTGTGTATGACTATTAGTAGTTTGGAATGCATATTCAAACATATCTGCACCCATGGTATTCTCAGCCCAGGTGACACCCAAAGTGGGGGGCAGGGCTTCTTGGAGGTGGGAATTTTGAGGGTGGGACAAAAAAAGCAACCTTCCCCAATGCCTTCTGAGTCCAGAGGGACTCGGAGGCAGGCTCCCACCCCCTGCAAGGCTTGACTTCTAAGCCTCACAGGGCAGGAACTGGGGATTCTGGGTCCTTCATCTCCCTATCTTGCGAGAGGTGACATCTAAGCCTCACAGGGCAGGGACTGGGGATGCCAGGTCCTCCACCTCCACACGGCAGGCAAGTGGGAAAGCATTCACCAGGTGTCACTCTCCTTTAGTGGTGTCAGCTGGTGGTGTCCACATCCCCTGCAATCCCTTAGTGATGCTACTGATCTCCACCTTGTTTTGATTACACTGAAGCACAAACAGAGAAAACACGTAGCCCTAGATTTAGAGCCAGGAGGCAATTCATAATGAAGTGAGTATAGTGGAGGAAAACACAGGAAGTTACTCATTTCACAGCTGGAGAGGTGGGATTGGCATAATTCAGAACTTCCAAGATGGTATTTATTATGTAATATTCCAATTATGCCCTTATTAAGGGATCCTTTAATCCTTTAAGCACGTGTTTTAAAAAGGTCTCCAGTAAGACACTTCTCCCATAATAGAGTCAGGATGTTTTAGTTATGCATTTGTTATCTTACAGAATAATTTATCACAAGGTTAGTTTTGTAATTTTAAACTATTGGCAGCTGAACATTTTCTTCTAACAGATAGAACTAGCGGCTGTACTTGGCTCAGAAAATGGATGTAACATTCAGGGCAGCGTCTGAGAAATGAACACCCTTCTGGCAGGAAGCCAGCATCTCTGTGTACCATCTAGTAAATTCTATATTTCTGTTTGAGGCTATTATAATTTCATCTGTCTCCAGAGAAAATTTGTCTATGGGGGTAATTGTGTAGCCTACTCTTTTTGATTTTGACATTTATTGCTTCTACTAGCATGTGTTTTTCCGTGTGGTTTCTAGGAAGAATGTCCACACAAGGTTAGACTTATATAATGAACTTGCATTTGGAGATGCTGGGATATGCATTATGACAGTTTAACCCTGACTAAGGGACAAAATAGATGGCCCAGATGGGGCGGCATGAAGCCTCATCCAAAGATGAAGGTGGCCAAAAAAGGAGCGGTTTTCCACCACTCCTTTTCAGCTGTGGAAAAGCCACCTTTAGCGGTTCTTCCACAGCTCCATAGCAGCTTCCCATCATGTTGGGGGCTTGTGCCATGTGCACACTATGCTCCCAAGCTGCCCGCAGCTTCCAGAAGGCAGCTTTTAGTGCTAATCTGTACCAGCCCTAAGTAAAGATGACTCTGTGTACTTTATCATCTTAGCTTCAAATGGTCTGGAGTTTAAGTATGCACCTTAGGCGGGATACACACCGCCATATAGTACGTATTGTATACGTACTAGGGTTAGTGTCGCGGCGCTAATGACGTAGAGAATGCGCCCTTGGCGCTTCGCTACGTCATCCGTGCGCCGCAGAAAGAAGCTCCGAAATGGAGCTTCTTTTTTGCTCCGCGCGGGAGCCGCGCGGTTTGGATGCTGCGGCTCCCGCACGGAGCAAATGGCGCCGGCGGGGGAACGCCACAAAGCGGCGGTTTGTATCCCGCCTTAATTTCATCCCTGAAAGAGTGAACTGTCATGCCTTAGATTGATCCTTTTGCCATAATAAACTTATCATGGCAAAAGGATCATTATAAAGTATGACAGTTCACTCTTTCAGGGATGAAATTAAACTGCATACTTAAGCTCCAGAATAAGGCCTGTAACAATATTTTGTCCTGGCTCCTGCAATTACAAAGTTCCTTGAAAATGCTCTGCTACTCAGGCCATGGTATCTGTTCTCTTCTCTTAAAATAATATTTCACACAAAGACATACAATGATTGCAATGCCTTTCAAACATACCTTAAATTATTTGAACGATGTAAATAATATGTAATATCAGTTTGAAAGATTATAAAAAGATAAAAGGTACAAAAAATTCTACACTGTGGAAGTTTGCAAAAGAATAGTCTTCATTCCTTTTCCTGTGCACAGTGCTTCCAGTCCACATCAGGGCTCTGTGTAAATAAAGAAAAACTAGAGAGGTATCAGCATAGTAAAACATTAAAGTAACATTTTGTTTGGACCTTGGTATAATCAACTGTGCCAAGTGCCACTCTTTACTTGCCCAGTCTTTAGAAGTATAGGTTTTAATATTTATCTTCTAGAATTTTCCAGTTTTTAGTTATGCCCAGTTAGCAGTCATGAGTAGATTAGAAAACACAGTACACATTTTCATAGAAATATTTAAATAATTGTCTTTTAGTAGCTTTACACTGAATTCTTTTTGTCTTCCTATCTACCGGTGTTCTTTTAATTTGCCAGTTTTACTCGTAGTTGTGCCTATAATTTTTCAAATACCTTTAAAGTATTCCTTTTATTAGCATGATACTAGCTATGATACTAGAAACCACAAGATGGCAGCATCAACAAGCATTGTTAGAAGATCAAGATTTTGATAAAAGTGATTTGCTAGTTAATAAGCACCAAAGAAATTTTAACATTAATGGTTTGGGGGTCTCCGAAGAAGCTGAAAATGGAGGTAATAATTCTGGTGTTATCAAACAGATGCATTTGATTACCAGGCCTGGCAGTATTGTCTGGGGAAAAATATATGGGTAGCTGCCAGTTACAACTGTAATTATCCCATCTAACTGTGATGCATTATGATTTGGCAGTGATTTTTATTTCCTTCATGCTTTAGTACTGATGAATGTATATGTATCTTTGAATATATGAATATATGAAATCTGATTATATTAATTTTATATATGTTATATATCTGTTGAATTTGGTTGATATAAACAGCAAAAACCCTGCCTAACAAATCTGAGCATGCAGATGTTACTATAATAATAATTTGTTTTATTGTATTATGGTACAATACTGAAGATTTTGGGGGCTAGGTTAGAAAATTGGGAAGGAGTTGTGTGTCAGAGGGGTAGTAGTATGGCAGCTGGAAAACATAGTGACAGAGACTCTTGCATGCATGGGTGGGGGAACAGTGGTTTTCCAGATGTTCTTAGACTATAACTTCCATCATACCTCTTACCCATGGTTGCTAGGGTTGACACAAAGTGCATACCAATATCTAGGGAGCCACAGATTGCCTACTCCATCTTTAGAATGTCATCTTTCAATCCTGAATTTTTGATCAATCTGCTGTTCAACAAGTTG
This sequence comes from Sceloporus undulatus, assembly GCF_019175285.1. Lineage (NCBI taxonomy): Eukaryota > Metazoa > Chordata > Lepidosauria > Squamata > Phrynosomatidae > Sceloporus > Sceloporus undulatus. The sequence continues at coordinate 92,769,422 of NC_056526.1, forward strand.
TCATTGTTGTGTACCTCCATGCCATTTTTGACTTAAAGTGACTGTAATGTGAACCTATCATAGGGTTTTCTTGGCAAGTTTTTTCAGAGGGGGTTTGCCATTGTCATCCTCCGAGGCTGAGAAAGTATGAGTTGCCCAAGGTCCCTCAATGGATTTTTATACTCGAGCAGGGATTTGAACTCTGGTCTCCAAAGTCATAACAGCATTAATTCTTCATTAAGTTTCTTCTTGAATGTAGCAATCAGTAATTTCAACAATTTTCTTCCTTCTGCAAAAAGTACTTGGAAACCACACAATTTTTGAAATTGATTCAGAATTCAATTTTATTCTGTGCAAAATTTGCAATTAGTGGTTTTGCATGAAAAACAGCATTTACTACATGGAAAGTAACATTTCAATGCAGAAATACTAAGTCTTGCACAGAAAATGCTGTTTTCTTTGAAGCCCATCATGTGTGAATTTTATGCAGAATGAATTGAGAGTCAGCATGGCTTAATGGTTTGAGTGTTGTATTATGACACTGAAGACCAGAGTTCAGTTCCCTTCTCAGCCATGAAGCCCACAGGCTGACCTTGGCAAGTCATATGCTGCCAGCCTCAGGGGAAGGCAATGGCAAATGTCCTCTGAACAAATCTTGCCAGGAATCTTGCTATGACAGATTTGCCTTATGGTTTCCATGAGTCAGTAACAAATTGAAGACACACAATAACAACAAATCCCAAATAACATCATTATCTGCTCAGAACTTAATATTTCTGTGTTGAAATGCTGTTTCTTGTACAAAAAAAATTGCTGTTCTCTGTGCAGAAAATGCTTGTTGAAACCATGCTCTTTGAGGAGTGATTTAGGCAGTTGGGTATGTTTAACCTGAGGAAGAGACAGTTAAGACGGGATATGATAGCCCTGTTTAAGTATTTGAAGGCTTGAAGCAAGCTTGTTTTCTGCTGCTCCAGAGAACAGGACCCAGAACAATGGATGCAAACTACAGGAAAAGGGATTCCACCTCAACATTTGGGAGAATTTCCTGATATTAAGAGCTGTTTGACAGTGGAACACACTCCCTTGGAGGGTGGTGGAATCTCCTATACAGCACCAACAGATCAAGGGGGTTAATCTGTAGCCCTTGTGTAATGCTTCATATGCTAGAGACCATTCCCAAGTACATTTTGCTTACTGTGAATCAAATTTTTGGAGTTTATCACATGTGGGGGAAATTAGGGGTTTAAACAGTCATTTTCTCAGGAAAGTCATGCCATTGCGGTGAAGATTTTCACACACAGCGTGATTAGGGAGGACTTTATCCTGGGAATAATGAGGGAATAACCAGCAATGGATTTCATCGAATTTCCTTGTTCCAGGAAAAAAAAATCATCATGTACTGTGTGAATGATAGCAAGGCTTTTGACTACCTAGATCACAAAAAGCTGTGGAAGGTTCTTAAAGACATGGGAGTGCCACTACATCTGATAGTCTTGATAAGGAATCAATAATTGGGATAAGAGGCAACTGTTAGAACAGAATATGGAGAAACAGAATGGTTCCCAGTTGGCAAGAAAGTCAGGCAAGGTTGCATTCTGTCACCCTATTTCTTTAACTTGTATGCAGAAAATATCATACAAAGAATAGGTTTAGACTCAGAAGGAGGAGAAGTGAAGGTAGGAGGAAAGTGAAAAGGCAAAAATAATGACCATGGAGGATCTACACAAATTCAACCGAGACAATGAGGAAATCAAAATAGATTTGCCATACCTTGGATCAAACATTGAGAGACTGCAGTCAAGAAATAACAAGAAGACTATTTATTTGTTTATTTATTTATGGTATTTATACCCTGCCCTTCAGCCCTAAAGGCTCTCAGAGCGGCTAGGAATGGGAAGGGCAGCAATGAAAGAACCAAAGAAAATCCTAAAGTTTAAAGGTATGCAATTGAGCACTAAAGTTAGAATTGTCTAATCTATTGTACTTCTATCACCCTGTATGTATGTGAGAGCTAGGAGTTTAGCGCACACCAAAAAAAGTGACCTACTACTACCGAATTCAATTATAACTCAGGCTGTATCCTGATATTATCAGACACATCGGCTGAGTGCAGCCCGGCTAACTTTCGGCTAGAATCCGAGCTCAGGCAACCTCTTCTCAAAGCTAGGAAGCTCTCGGCTTTGCAAATCGGCTGGCTGAGCTCTAGCCACAATCTAGCCAGGCTGCATTCAGCCAGTGGCATTGATGGCAAAATGCATGATAATATCAGGATACATCCCAAATTAGAAATGAATTTGGTAGGAGTAAGTTGCTTTTTTTTAGCTGTGCTCTAAACTCCCTAGACAATAAAGGAAACTGACAGAAAGAAAATAAACTCTTTTTAACTGTGGTGCTGGAGAAGCGCACTACCGTGGATAGTCAAAAAGATAAATGAGTCCTTGAGGAGATCAAGCCTGAAGTATCTCTGGAAGCCAAGATGGTTGTACTTTGGGCACATCATGAGAAAGCATGACTCATTGGAAAAGGCAATAATGGTAGAAAAGTTGGAGGGATGTAGAAAGAGAGGAAGACCATGTGCCAGACGGCTGGACTCAACCAAAGAGGTCCCAGTTATGAATTTGCAGGATCTAAGTAGAGGAGAGGGATCTTGGCGATGCCTCCTCCACAGGGTTGCCATAAATTGAGGTTTACTTAAAGGCAGTTAAAAACAGCATAAGTTGTATGCATGTGTTGTATGTAGTGGATACGTACTTGAAGATTGTTATTTGGCAGAAAGGATGCAGAAAGAGTATAGAATGATACAACACAACTTTAAGACTAGAGGGAAGGTGTTTTTGAACTCCTTCTTCCTTCTTCAGGGCTTCCCTTGCATGTGCTCAGAGGAATTTTAAATACAGATACATGAGAGATCTCTTCCATAAGTTAAACCAATGGTCAGGATGCTCTACTATAAGAAGAGGAACATAATGTCATGCCCAACCCAGACACATACTACAGCACCAAGAAGAAAGAAAAAGATGTTGGTTTCATCTTTACATCTGGAGTAGGTGAACAAGAATATGGAAGTCCTGGAAGACCTCACAGGACTTCACCAATAGATGTGCTATCCTTGCCCATCAGATAAGGTTTTGATTACCTTCATGATTAGCCTTGTTTCATCACATAAGTCACCCCACTCACCCCATCTTTGAGTCTTGTGATTAGACATAAGTTTTGTCAGTTTTGTTTTCTCCTGCAATTACATTTCATAAAAAGTTCTTTCCATCCTGAACATGTGATGTGGTAAATTCTTTAAAATGAACTGAAAGTGTTGTGTTTTTTTTAACTCATCAGCACCAGACAAATTTAATAGATTACAACTATTTCCAGTTCTGAGAGGACTATGCTATACCTATTTGCCATATATGTGCTAAAGATGAACAGCCTTGTCAGGAGGGGAAGAACGAGTCATGACAACCATAATTCAGCACAAACATAGGACTCAAACTCTGCTTTTTAACAGTTTAAGCATTCAAAACCCTAAATCTTATTGGTTTAATTTTGAGTTTCTTCTGTACCAGGATTTTTTAAAAAAAAATTGTGTCTTTTTATCCTAAATACGAAGAATTCCCCCCCCCCCAAATTTGGTGTATTTGTAAATTTAAATTCTCACCATTCTTACTTGTGAGGGCCACAACGCTAGTCCCAGTGACCATGATGGTGACACTTTTGGTTCACCAATGTTCCTTTCCCTCAAGTATTTGATACATCCTTTTGGCTTCAAATTTCAAATTTATTATTTGCCATTTACCACTAATCAAATACTGCAAATTGACCTTTCTGGCACCTGACAGCTGATAACACTCAAACTACAAGGGACATTAATTACACCCACCATTTTAACATATGAGAAAGGCTTGTAAAAGTTCCCTCCCTTAACTTCTCTGTCTTTATCTCTTTCTCCTTTTGTTTCTGTGTTTGGCTAAGCCTCAGTTTTTTTCTCCCAGCTGACTCAAAATGCATACATACATCAGTGGCTCATGTTAAATCAGTGGCTCATGTTAAATGATGAGTTTATGTTTCCTTCTGAAAACACAATTGTCCGTAATGTAGCATGCACATCTCATTCTTTTTCTCTTATCATAGGGAAGCAATTTCTAAAGAAAAAGTAGCAGTAAAACACTTCAAAGCAAAATGGTCTGTCTCTTGTATTGATTTTATATAGCAACTAAGAACTCCCCATATGTCATAAATCACCTTCTTCTAGCAAAACATCACTTTGCCAATGATAGGAAGCCCAGTTCCCTTGCTTTCTGAATGGAATGGTTTTTCTTTCCTCAAGCTGTTGACATGCTGGTTTACAGGACTGTGCTAGGTTATTTAAGGCAGCACTGCCTTGACTCAGCCTCTTTGCTGTTTCAGTTCATGAGGAAACCAGGGTTTGTGAAGTGGAAGACTTTCATGGTTGGCATCCATAGTTATTTGTGGTTTTTTTTTTTTAGGCTATGTGGCTGTGTTCTGGAAGAATTTATTCCTGATGTTTCACCTGCATCTGTGCCTGGCATCTTCATAACATGACCACATAGCCCAGCTACATAGCCTGAAAAAAACCCACAAAAAAACTAAACCAGGGTTTATTTGTGCCTTTTAGGCACATGGTCTGTATCCCCCGTCACCTTCACAGCCAATACTCTGTACCAGTTGTGCTCTGTTTAACAGTTGTTTGGCTGATTGGAAAAAGGAGTATGTACAGATATAGCTACCAGCACTGAAACCTCTGGCTGTGCAGCCATCCCCATATCATCTGATTTGGACAATTGCACATGTGAGTTTGGAGCTGGTTTCCAGCATCTTGGCTTTAAGCTCAGGGTGACCAGATGTCTTAACTGCCTCAGAGTGGATTCCAGCCACTTTGTGGGCATGTATCATCTAAACACCACACCTCTCAAGCTGCTTCTTTTGACCTGTCTTTTTGGGCAAGCGCAAAACAAATGCTTAAAATTGTACTTTATTAGCAACAAACCTTTGCCTGAATTTACATTTAAATTATTACTTTCATTTGTACATTTCTCATTTGCTGCCTCACCCCTCCTGCTTCTTCCTCACCGCAAATAACACACTCTTGCATCCACTTTTCCTTGGTGCCATTGATCTGCTTCAACAACCCAGTACAAACCCTTGCTTCTTGTACTGCAAACCAGTCTAGCTTGTTCCTGTCTCTCTGAGATTTCCTAGGAGTGAAGAATTCTGTACTACTTGACACATTTTGCTGTTCTACCTGACTCATTATTGCTCAACTGTACTCCTGTTTCTGCAGACTCTTGTTTGTGCTCAAACATTTGTATAGTGTCCAGGTATTTGTGTCTGTGGCATGGCTGTGGCATCTTGTGAAATACGTGGCTTAATAATAATAATATGTTTTATTTATATACCGCTATTCCAAAGATCATAGCGGTGAACAGCAAGTAAGCTAATTAGCAAGTAAGCTAATTTGCCCCCAACAGTCTGGGTACTCATTTTAGCTCCCTCCTCGGAAGGATGCAAGCCTGAGTCGAGCTTGGGCCCTTTTGCTGGTCTTGAACTCGAAACCTTCTCGTTTCGAGTGAATGGCTGCAGTACAGGCATTTAACCACTGCGCCACCAGGGCTCCATATATGTTGTAGTCCCTGGAAAAACCACCCCTCCATTTTTGACATTTTGTGGTATGTTGCCCAAAGGAACAAACACATCTTGATTACAATGAATCTTCTCCCAACCACTGTGCTTTTCCAAGTTTGCACTCCTGAGGAGTATCACCTTGCCATGATCCATGAAAAATCTGTATGAGTTCCCCTCATAGCCAACAAATCTAAGTCATTTTGGCTCACCTCTCCTGTGGAAATGAGGTGGAACTAATATGCTCAAATATTTTAGATTGGGACTATACCCAATCTAAGTAGTATGGAGCTTGACCAATAGCAGAACTCCACAGATGTGCAGGTGCTTCAGTGTCTAGCATCATGCAATCACACATCTGATTTATAACCTCAGTGTGTCTCTCAGCCAGACCATCCACCTGGTAGTGGCAGGATTTGTGCTCTTGTGTTGTATCCCTTTCTGTATAAGCCAATTCTGTAGATTCACATTTAGAAATTCTCCTTCCCTGTCTGTGCCTAATGTGTCAACTTTGAATGAGAACTATTTTTCATTTGTGTTGACCCATTGCTTGACTTTGTCAGGTGCCTCACTCTTGGCTTTTAACAGAAACACATAACCATATCTGGTATGCCTGTCCACTATTACCATCATGTACTTGTTTCCCCCTTCACTGGGCTGAAAACATCAATCTGTGTAAATAGTGAGCACATTCTGAATGCAGTGTGACATTGGATACATTTGCACATTTTGCTTTAGCTAGCATGTAGTAAAGATTATTCTTTTTAACTCCTCATGCACACACAGACCCATGACTACACAGGCTGCTGTCAACCCTGGTGGGATAGAGGGAGCTAGGAGATAGGTCAGTGGATTACTCCACAAATGGATTATTCAGGTTGGTGGGTCTTACATTCTCTAGCATGGCATTACATATGGCAGGCCACATCTTTATTCAAGGGATGGTGTTCAGTTATCACTGGCAGGCTATGATCTGTGCCTTGAGTATCTGCAACATGGCCTCTGACAGCTGCTGAGTCTGTGGGATAAGTGTAGTCATTCTAACTCACTCTGGTGGTGGGGTGTGAGCACTTAGCATCAAATTACAAACCTTTTTTGAAGGCTTTCAGGGGCACCACAAGGTGAAAGAATTCATCCATTTTCATGTCATTGCCAACTAGCTTGAGGGGATATGTGTTGTGGGTTCTTGTCTCAGGATGTCTTCCTTGGGCAAGAATGCCAACCAGCACCACCTAGTGGAATCCCTTCGGAGCCTCTGATCCCTTCATGCGATCAGGCAAGAACAAACTGCAGGGTCTGCATTCTGGGTTGCAAATCCAGAAGTCTCTGGATGGGATATCTGGCTTAACAATTTTCCCACATACAAATTCATGCTTGCATGTCCTATTTGCTGCCGCATTGCAGACTCTGGAGGTTAAAGATGTTGCGGCCTTATTTCATCCAAGTCTCGTGTCTGGCATTGTCATTTGTGTCGGAGGGTAAATGAAATTGAAAGCTTGAATCCCTCTGTGTTTTCTAGCTTGGTTTGCTGGTGAATTGATCCTATAGTTACTGCTTTTTCACATCTTGCATCTAACACTGTTTACCACTGGTATGTTTGAAGCAACATGCTGTGCTCTCTTGGGACCTCATACGTCATAAATGCTTCTGCCCTATCTCCCATAACAATAAATCAGTCTTTTTAAAACTGCAGAATCAACATGACAAGATATAAGATCATCTTCTTAATCTATAGGAAAGTGCAATTAAGGATAATGACCAAGGACACATCTTCACATAACATCAGGAGATTTATTTTTTAAAGCCACTGGAGAAGGGATCAAAATTTTCTCTTTGCTCTAAAGGAAAACCAGATAACACACAAGTGTGCTCAGCAGCTCCAGCATGCAGTCAATTTGGATGAGAAAATCATGTTCATAGGAAAAGAGTAGTCCCTCTTCAACCATGCACCAATTTAATCTCTACTGGACTGAGCAACCCTACCTCTTCCATTTTAAAATCTCACACCTAGTTTGGTCCTAAATGAAAAATGCAGAAGGGGTGAAGAGGGAAAACAGAAATAAGAATCCACATATGATGCAGAGAAGAATCCCAAGAGATTGAAATAGTACAGTAATAAAAAGATGTATCAGATATACACAGAGCCCAGAAACTTTTTTAAAAGTAATCCGACTTTTGTTTTAGAAATGTCTTCCCCATGATAAGAAGAAAAGTATGGACAGGGCTAGGATTGACAGTCAGAATCAGGACAGGGCTCCCATAACTTTAATCCTGAACACATCAAGGAACAGAATGGGATTAAGGATTAAAATTACAGGAACCTCATCCTGGATCCAAATTGGCATGCTGAGTTAAGACTCTTCTTACATACATATTATCAAGGCATATGATATTGATATGATATATGATTAACATCTTCGAGTATATTGCTGGCTTGGTTTAATGTTGATTTTATGTATACTGTGCACTGTTTTGTAAGTTTTAATTATCTATTGCAATTTTTATCTTGTATTGTATCGTTATTGCAATTGTTGTACACCACTGTGATCGAATGGAATAGCGGTATATAAATAAATTTTATTATTATTATTTATTATAGCAGGAGCTGCTTGGCAGAGTGCAGTTATTATCACCATCACCACCATCATTATTATTGTTTATTTATGTAGTGCCATCAATGAATGTATATGTAAAACAACGGGTCCTTCAAAGGTGTACAATCTAAAACAGGAGAAAGCAGTTGTCTATATTTTTGTATGAATTTAACAGATTTAGATCTTCCACACTTATAAGTAAACTGGAATGTACTTATGTGCTAAAAACCAGAATTTTCAGGGTTTTTTCATTCAAAGCTCTACAATAATTTTATCATTTATTTACTTATTTCAGAGTCTATCCTAGCCTGCATCATTAATGTCAGTATCTATCCCAGCCTGCATTTCATTAATTTAAAAAAATAAATATCACATAATTTAATCAAACTAAAAGTATATTAAACAATTTGACAAATTAAAGGAAGACAATTAAAATCAGTTAATTGTCTCCTTCAAAGATCATCAAGTCATCAACTCAAAAAAGTGGTTACAATGTGTATAAGGAAAAACACATTAAAAATGCTTCACATTAAGAATAATGCTTGCAAAAAGTGTACGCAGAAGGAAAAATACATTAAAATGCATCTAGTTGGGGAAAACAAATGCAAAAATGAGTAGAAATTTCTATGCTGACTTTTGAAAATTAATTTTCCTATGTTTATAAATGGACTCAAGCAGAAACCAAAAGAAACTTGTAATTGGGAAATGAGAAGTTTGGAAAAAATGAATTGTTTAGATTCACTTGCATGAAATTTCAGCATATATAATGGTTCAAATGTGACCTTAGTTTTAAACAAGTCTATTGTAAAATACTCATTTAATTCAATTTTTTTTTAATCTGTTAGATTAAATGTCTTTTTAAACTTTATTTTTGTAAAAAAAATCATAAAAACACAAAAATACAATAAAATACCACATGTATATGTGGTCATTTCATTAAAATTATTACATCATTATTGTAAATTTATATTCATATTTAGCCATTTAGCTAATTGTTCTTATTACTTGACTATATTTCTTCAGTTTGGGGTTTTTAGATTGAGGTGTTGAGGTGAGATTCCTGGAGCTTAGCCTGTAACTACTGAAAAACATTAATGGCCTGTTAAGCAGTTTTTATGATGTTCAAGTTACTAAATGAGATTACAGCAATATCTACAAAAGTATCCCCCCTCCCAAGTCATATTATTAATTAGGAACAGAAGTGTCTTTAGTCCACAAGTCATTAATTGTGCCATTGTTCATATAATTAGACTTAAAATGTATGTCTTAAATAGATTGGTATAAATCATTAGTAGGGCTGTGGATGAATTCAAACATGTCCCTTGCTGGAGAAATAGCTATTGATCTCTCTTTGCACGTTCGTTTTCTGTTCTGCTGATGTGCACTTTGCTCCAATCAAAGGAAGCTATTTCTACAGAATCAATAATAGTTTTCTCCTGACAGTACTTTATAATTAAATTTGCCTCTTTATTGTGCTTTGTTACCCTGTGGAGTTGGTTGTGGGTTTTTTTTTTTCCCCTGCGGAGAAATAAAGAAGTGAGATTGTCTTCTGCTGCCAAAAGCTTCCTAGATCTTTGCCCTGTGTCAGTTTTTCCACCTTGGTCAGATCTATTTCTGTTCTTTATTCATAGTATGGATGAATGCAGATCATGATACTTGAGAACACTCTCTTACATTGTTTTTCATACATTCAGGCATTGCATCCAGATACTGCATTTTAGAATAAACACTCACCTCTTACAAACTTCTTTCCAGAGGAAGGAAGGAGCAAGGAGAGAACAGAGAAGCTGGGGAAAGAGCCACAGATGTTGGTTCCCCCCATCCGTTTCCTTTCTTTTAAGTGCTGGACTATGTGTTGGTACCCAGAATAAGATAGGTAGAAAAAGGGGGAAAGTGTCTTACATGGATTTTTCTTTTAAAATACTGTATTCTAGAAGGGTTTTTTTTTTTTTTTGTATTCACCCAATACACTTCTGGTCTGAATTCAAGATGCTGGTGGTAACACTGAAAACTCATAAGGGCTTGGGATCTCAGTACTCAAGGGAGTACTTCTCTCTCTCTCTCTCTCTCTCTCTCTCTCTCTCTCCGTGTGTGTGTGTGTGTGTGTATGTCTGCCCAACAGTTGAGATCTAGTGAATAGCCCTCATCTATGCCCCACCAGTAGGAGAAATACATTGTGGGTTAACATAGGAGAGAGCTTGTCTGTGGTGGCACCCTGATTTTTTAAATTCTCTCTCTCTGGAGGACGGATTGGCACCAAAGTTGGGATCATTTCAGTTCCAGATCAAATTGACTTTTTATTGAAGCCTTCAGGTCTATCTGATTTTATCCAGGCTGCACAGATTTCATGATTGTACTATTTAAAATTGTTTTTAAAATGTCTGGGTTTTAATTGATAAACTATTTAATCTTTTAAAATTAGTGTTATAATTCTTGTTTTAAACTGATTTTATTGTAAGTGTCTATGAACTCTTCAGACAGAGGGTGGGATATAGTCGGCCCTTCTTATACACGGATTTTTTTATACACGGATTCAAGCATACACGGTTTGAAAATGTTCAAAAAAAGTATAAATTTACCTTGATGTTCCATTTTTATAAGGGACACCATTTAGCTATGTCATTATATTTAATGGGACTTGAGCATACACGGATTTTGTTATACATGGGGGATCTTGGAACCAAACCCCAGCGTATAACAAGGGTCCACTGTACATATTTTAGCAAATAAATAGTTTAATTGTGTCAGAATTATGTGTCTTCATTAGTAGACACATCATTCATTCCACCTGAGTTTGTACTCACAGATGACTTGGAAACCTGATGAATGCTAGGCTCTGATTTGTTAGGCATAAGATTCCAGGAAAGTATCTTTTAAAAAACAACAACTACTACTGGCTCTTCTTTCCAAATGTGAAACCTCACAAACCTCCTTCAAGTGATGCTGCTTTAAAAAGACGTCTGCACTGAATGAATTTTTTTTTTTTTTTGAATAAGTGAGATATTTGTGCCTCTGGTATTTCAGTGTTCCTAGAGACTGCTAGAAATGTTCACCTGTAGTGTTATTATTGGCAGCAGCATAGTCATCCTTCAGCAGCCATTGACTGTCTCACAGGGTTGTTATGAAGACAAGAGTAGAGGGTATATACGCTAAGCTTCATGGATGGAAGGAAGGATGCAAATGTTTTGACTGTAATTAAGGAAGAGTAAAATGCTTTACTGTACTTTAAACAACAACAAAGGGTTAAAGGTATCACATAACATCAAAACACTTCTACAGCATTAAAAGGTTAACACCATTCAAAAATTTCCATACATTTAACACAGAGCTAGCCTAAGAGAAATGCTGTGCCTGTGATCCTTTCCCTAAGGCTTGTTCATTGTAACATTTGGGTTCCTGCAGGGTAGACTTTTATGTCTTATCATAGCACCCCATGCAAATGGAAACTATTTGGATTCTATGTATAAGGGAGTGTGAGTCACTTTCCCAACTTCACAGAACCTGGTTTGGTTCTTTAGCTCTGAGCAAGCAGAGAGTCAAGTATGTGCTTTCATTTCTCCTTCCCCTCCTTCATCATATTTTATTATTTTCTATATTGTGTGTCTGCGCCTTCAAGTCATTTTCAACTTATGATGACCCTAGGGTGAACCTGTCACAAGTTTTTCTTGGCAAGATTTGCTCAGAAAGAATTTGCCTTTGCCTTCCTCTGAGGCTGAGAGAATGTGACTTGCTCAAGATCAACCAGGGAGTTTCCATGGCTGAACAGGGATTCAAATCCTGGTCTCTAGAGTCATAGTCCAACAGTTAAACCACTATGTCACATTGCCTCACCTCTCTATCTCTCTTCCTCTTTCTCGATTGAATTGAATTCTGTATTGAATTTCTATATTGAATTGTATCATTTTATACTGAAGTCTCCCGTTGGGAAGGCCTTGGTCCCTAAAGTAAGCAAAGAAGTATGTTAAATGAATAAACAAATTAAGCTGTCTCATATTTTTCTCTCAGAAAAAGAGCTTACTTTTTAGGTGGTAAGATTAACAGAAGGAAGAAGAATAAAATTGAAGCAGCTGTGATAAAGATTGGGCAATAACTGTATAAAAAGCCATAAAACATGTAACAGCTCAAACATTCAAAGCGTTTTATCGCCTAAGTTTGTACTAAATACTGGAGCAGTGTCAGCAGCACAGCACTTGAGCAGCTTGTTATTCCTTCCAATAAAATAACAAGGGCATTTTCTAGGACCAGAGATCTCAACATCTCAGGCTGTATTCATACTGCAGAAATAATCCAGTTTGACACCACTTTAACTGCCATGGCTCAATGGAGATTATTGAACAGTGATGTCCCACTGGGAGAGACACGGGGTCTAAAACTCAATGACGGATCCTATCTCACTGCCCCATCGCTGGGCAGTTGGCAGCCCATATGCAACCTGGCCTTCTCATGCAGCTTTTCAAAAACAGGAAAATCCCATTTTTTAAAAGCTGCTGGAGAAACCTGGAGAAGCCCAGGTTGCATACAGACTGCCTCTTGCCCAGCTGCAGAGCAATGTGATAGGATCCATCTTTGAGTTTTAGATCCCATGTCTATCCCGGCGGGACTTCACTGTATGATAATCTCCAATGCTATGGAATTCTGAGAACAGTAGCTTTGTATGGCACCAGAACTCTGCCAGTGAAGTTTATATTCCTCACAAAACTACAGTTTCCAAAATCCCATAGCACCGAGCCATGGCAGTTAAAGTGGTGTCAAACTGGGCTATTTCTGCAATGGAGATGCAGCCTTGGAGAATCATCCTTTTATTCATTTAAGCTGTAGCATACCCTCCATCTGTCCCATTCTGATTAATCCTCTGCAATCCCACTTTCCAGATGCTTTTAAAGTAGGCCCATTTTTCTCTTCTGCCTGCTTTCCCCTTTTGTCTTCCCCTTACTTCCTTTGCTGCAAACTGAGAGGAAGGTGCAAAAGTAATCTGCATTAATTAACTTGGAGGAGAGGCGAGGAGAAAATGGAACCCTGCTTCTCCCAGTTGGCTCAGGTTAAAGCAAACTGCAGCAGCGTTTCTGAGCTTGTCTGTTGTTCTTCATTAATAATTTTTTTACTGTCTCGATTGCAATCTGATGTCTCTTGGTCACATATGGTCCAGTTTTCACCTGTAAAATGTTGGTGGGGTATGCTGTAGATCAGTGAAGGGCAATTATCAGCAGTTGGGGCAACAGTGGCAACATATAGATGAACTTGTAGGTCTTCACACATCGCCAACATCCTGAATATTTTTGCCCCACAAAGCGTCTTAGGTTATGTGGGAGTTCATTTTACCAGTTTTGGGGCTCTTTTGGAGCATTTTAGACTCAGGAAAGGTGCTTATTTTAACAGCACATGGCCCATAAGTGTCACTTTCTTATCTTTGTTTAAGACCTTCCTTTAAAAATGGCCAGAATGGCAAAATGTAAAACAATTGCTCCTATTCTGCTTTCTGGGTATTTTGGGGACAAACACTTTTTTCAAAAAGAAAGGTTTCTAAAATGTCCTTCTGACAAGGTTGCTTCAGTACTTGGATCCACCAGCCCTTGCCCCTAATTTTTTTTTAGTCAAACATCAGTTACATTTCTTTTAATGATATTTACAATGCATAATGTCAAAGCCACAACCCCTGTTTACAGTTCATATCCTGTATTACATAGCTCACAGTGTGAATTCAAAAAAACACTTTCATTATAATTCAACACAGAGAAGCCTTCCAGAGAAAAGTTATCATCTTAGTTTGTGAGTTTTGTTGTTGCTATGTTCTGTGAAGTGATGACCCATGAATGACAAACCTTCAAGAGATTCTTGTTATTTGCACTGCTGTTCAGGTTTTGCACACTCAGGGTAGTTGCGGCCTCATGGATTGAGTTAATCCTAATACAATGAAGTCATCTTCCCACCTGCTGCTTCAACTGTGGCTGCATCCACATTGCAGGAATAATCCAAGTTGGCAGCATGTTAACTGTCATGGCTCAATGCAATGGAATTCTGGGATTTGTAGTTGTGTCAACTAGTTCTGGAGCCACAACAAATTGAAGATTCCCGTTTAAACAGTGTCAGAGTGGATTTTTTCTGCAGTGCAGATGCAGCCTTTGAGTCTATATGTCTTCAACTCACCTCCAAACCCATGAGTTTTCCTAGGCAAGGAATGCTCAGAGGTGTGCCCCCCGCCCCCCTGCAACCAGCTTTTCCTTTTCTGAATCCCATTTGCACTTCTGGGATTTCTCTTTCCATATATGGTTAGAGTCTATGTAATTTTGCTGGCATGGGAGATTAATGCTAATGGACTGCTACTATTATTACTACTACTGCTGCTGTAGTCTTTTGTGTCTCCATTTTTGTGGGGTGAGGATTGGTATGTATATTGATCATTTCCAGTCTGTTGGCTGAACCGATATTGACATATATTAGTTAAAGCTAGACTTGACTGTGTGTGTGGATTGTTGTAGTTCAATTGAAATATCATTTATTTTTACGAATTTTTCTTATTTCAGCTTTCACCTCACTTTTTAGAATTTGGGGGTTTGTCTTCATATGGTTCTGCAATTTATGTGTCGTTCATTTTTTCCCATCTTTTATATAACTCTTCTGCATATTGCATCCAGTGTCACTAATTCTTCTTGATTTTGTAATATGTTCTTTTTATTGATACCACCATGGTATACATTTATTGTACACTACACTATACCTTGACATAAGAGCATGGTCTGCTACTCTATTAATTCTTGAGTGGACTTTGATTAATGCAGTCATTACTATTAGAAATGTTCCAAACATTTAGTATATACAGTAAGAGTGGGCAAAGTACAGTCTTCAAGATGTTTCTGAACTACATATCCCACTATTTCTCACCATTATACAGTATATGCTAGCTAAGGCAGATGGGAGTTGCTGTCCAACAGTACATAGGGAGCTGAATTTTCCCCATCCCTAATTTACAAAGTATTTCCTGTTAGATTCCAAAGTATGTTCTTCTAAAAAGTATTTGGAAGATTGCACCAGCAAGTGGGTTTTATTCTTAGGTATATGCAACCACAACAAAAAAACTTGTATAAAATAGTAATTTGAAAAACTTACCAAAAAGCGAGCATTTCAAAAGCCCTTAAGATCTATCAAGTCTAAATAATGTTATCTCAATAATGTGTGCATTTTCATGTGCGTGTTAAAAAGCCTGCAGCATTCAAGTAAATTGTGAAAGTCTGGCAAAGCCTAATCTAACAAGTCAAGCATAAAATAAAATAAAAATGGATTAGCCCCATATTATGAAGAAAAAAAAAAACTACAGGAAGAATTTAAATTACATTTCTTAATGGCTATTGTAATTTAAACTGCCAATGGAAATTTTATCAAATCAAAACTTCCCAACCCCATAATTGTTTTTGTCAGGAGAACTTCTCTAATTTTTTATTATGTAGAGCTCTGCTGCAAGATGACTTTTTTTCCCCAGGGAGAACCATATAGAATCTGATTCTACAATTGAGGCTCCCTGATACATCTTGCTGCTCAGTTCCAAAATTTATATCTGGGCCTGATTTAGTCCCCATCAGTGCAAGATTCTGATCTAGCTCCCAAAACTGTATTGAGACTTGAAATCTGGATCACAATTTCCCCCCATTGAATTGCATTGGAAAATCAAAATGGCTACAACATATCTGCACAGAATAAAGAAGCATGATAGAGCCTAAAGAGAGCATTTGCGCAACCAAATTTCAGACAAGGAGTTTTTGTGTTAGTCATCTGTAATTTTGCTGTTGACTTGCTCAGTTAAAGATGTTAACTGCTCAGTCTTGACAATTTCTTCTGCTTTTGTCCTGGCACTGAATGTGTACTGCTGGGCCACCTTCCTAGAGCACCTTCAACCTCTACAGCTGAAGAGCTAAACCGAATAAGACCAAAGACAGTGGATTAGCAGGCGGGCCAGAGCACTGGTTGACAGAGGCAGGCAGGCAAAGAATGAGACTTTAGATCCTTCTGAAGATCCTTCTGAGAAGGCCAGTTCTGCAGCAGTAACAGAGAGGGAGGATAGGTTCTCCTCCTGACCATGCTGTAGGGCTGCCAGGTCATAGTGACACCAAATTGGGCCCTCCTTCCACTGCGGGATGCAGAGGACCAAGCACACCCCTCCTGACTTCGTTGAGGTGCTGCCATTCTCCTCATGAGAAGGCCAGCACCACAGCAGTGAAGGAGAGGGCTGAGTGTGCCTTTTTGGCCACCCTCACCAGCCTCCTATTTGCACCAGGTGACAACAGGGATGGGAATTCCACTGTTAATCAGATGATAAACTAATAATCAAATATCACCATGATAGATGACAAATTAGTTGCAGAAGTGGCACTGGCACTTTTGTTTTATTCTACCAGCAGACCAATTGGTATGATTTGGAGTCACAGCATGAGAAAGCCCTTTACCTCCCCTTCCTCATTTCTATCAGAGTTGCCTTTTTAATCCTTACAGTGAAGGGAAACATGAGCTTTTGTCTTCAGGGCATTCCTCATTCTTTTTTCATGGCCTGGTGATATACCCTTACTCATTTGCTGCCTAGAGTGAAAGCAGATAACCCTGGATTTTGATTCCACTTCAGAGTTGTCCCAGCCAGTACTCTGACTTTTCTGTGATTATAGTCTACCTTCCATCCCAGACATTGTCTTTGTCCACATCCTGCCTACCTCTGATCTGTAGGCCCACCTAAATCATGACAAAGCAAATGAGACAATTACAAAATTAGGGACAACTGGGATGGGAAGGGTAGAATAAATTCAACAACCCTAAAACACAGAGAGACTCATAAACATATTATTATTTTGGTTAAAAGAATTACCAAGCAAAGCAGTAAGAGGACTGAACGTAGCTATTCAATTAGAAATGTCCAGCAATACCAACAGGGTCATATTTCGATGTCTAGTTCACTGTGTAAATGACCCAAGCCACCACTGTCCCATAACCAGGCCTAATTGAACTGGCTCAAAGTCATTTAATCCATTTCATTCAGGAAAATCTTGAGCTGGGAGGCAGTCATTCATTGTATTTTGTTGTTATGTGCCTCCAAGTAATTTTAGACTTACGATAAGCCTACATATAGGGTTTTCGGAGGCTGAGAGAGTGTGATTTGCCTAAGGTCACCCATTGGACCTTAGCTGAGTGTGGATTTGAATACTGGTCTGCCAGAGTCCTAGTCCAACACTGAAATCACTACATCACACTGGCATATTGGTATTCGTTAGGCTTTGTTGTTCATGGCAGTGCCTGAACAAGTATGTTATTTGGCCACAGGGAAGCTGTCATTGTTCCAGAAATGCGCTTGTTATTGAAATGTGTCATTTTATTTCTTTCTTTTTTTAGAAAAAGAACGAATAGTGGTTTGAATCAAAAGACTCTAAATGTGTATCATAGTTAAGTGAAAAACAAACACATCCCAATGATAGTGTGTACGTGAAAATGTTGGTTTCATTACATCTCATCCAATTTTCGAAACACAGGGAATTGCCTTCAAAATACAGTGAATTTCTGAATACAATTCATATCAGATAAAGTCTGAATAATTAAAGATCCCCACCCACACCAAAAAGCCTTTGTACATGAAAGGCCTGGATGGATAACATGTAGCTGGATGGCTCTGCAAAGACACTCCATTAAGTGTGACCTACTGGGAACCAGAGATGTGAAAATCTGTCAGTCTCGTCCTTGTTTAGTTTCTCAATTCCCCACTGGCATTCTTGTTCTGCCCTGTTTCCATATTGGCTTCTAAGACCTTTGTTGTCTTTCTGCATGAAAACTGTGTGCATTTTCTCAAAAGGTATAAATGTTTCTTAGGTATTTTTTTTAATGAATACAGTTTTGCATCGACTAAAGCACATGCATGTGCATTTTTTAAATGCACGTGTTTTCAGGTTTACAGATGTTAGAAATATACATATGGTTTTGTGCACTCCTTTCATGAAAAACAGACAGATCTGGAATTGGACTTCTATATGGAAATGTAAACATGGAAAATAATGAAATACAAATGTATTTACCATCCCTACTGATAACTATAAACATCTAATTTTTAGCCATAGCTTAATTTTTAGTTAGTCTCTGTTCTGCCTTTGTATGCTACTAAATGTATTAAATAATTCACCACCAGAAAATTTTACACTGAAGTGTACAAGATTCAGCCTTTTCCTCATCTATCCAGTGAAACAATGCACAGTACTTTATATATTCTGCTTGTTGCTTTCGTAAGTTCTGCTTTTTTAAAAAAAATCCTCTGTACATGATGAAAACAAATATTTCCTTCATTTGAAGAACCATTGGAAACTTTCCTGGTTTTCTGCTTTGCTTCCTATCTCAATCTCCTAGGAAAGTATTATCTCGTTTTTTCTATTATCTTGCTAAGAATCTCATTGTTCTCACCTTCATTTTTCACTTTTGACACAGGAAAAGATTTTTCTTATTAGAAATACTATGCGTCTATATGATGTTGTATCCTTTCTCCTGCAGACTAAGTAATAAGGTATGCTTAGTGAACAGACTTTCCATTTCACCTGCTTTTTTGAACTTTGGCCTTATATTTTGCTTCTTTCAGTGCCTTCCTTATACTGATGCTCACCTCTTTTCTGGTCTTGTGGGAAATACATTGCCATTTGAAAGTGAGCAGTAGTGTCCATTTGTCATTTGAGGTTTGTACCTAGCTTGAGTTCCCGTGACCTACATCTTGCAATGCTCCCTCTGAAGCCATTAATTCAGTAAATGGCATGCCCCAACCTCACCCCCCTCTCTGTCCAGACCTTTAATGTTCAGTCTTCTTAGACTCCAAGTATTTTTCTTTAGAACGGTGAATCCAGGAAAAGGTTCCTTTTGCTTGTTCTCTTTTTTGCTTGTTTGTTGCTGTGTTGGATCCACACAGCTACTGAGTTGAAGTTTGCCTTGACATCCTATTTTACAGTTGTAATCTGTAAAGCTGCTTCAGCTTCCCCTAAAGCAAACCATACTGTTTATGTTCTTTGCCTGTTGGCGCTGAAATTCTGTCTTTTTTCTGCTTATATACCTGATCCCAAACTGTTTCTCTTTAGCCTTCATCCAGTCAGGTGAAGTTTCCTATATCTAACAAGCGTAAAGCAGTAAGCAAACAACTTCTATTCATTTTATTTTATTTTCTTGACTTTTGTAGCACTTGCAGCACAAAACCCTGGCTTGGGTGCACTGCTTTGCTGGTTCGAATCATAGAATCATAGAGTTGGAAGAGACCGCAAAGGCCATCCAGTCCAACCCCCTGCCATGCAGGAAATCACAATCCCTGACAGATAGCCATCCAGCCTCTGCTTAAAGACCTGCAAGGAAGGAGACTCCACTACACTCCGAGGAAGTGTGTTCCACTGTCGAACAGCCCTTACTGTCAGGAAGTTCCTCCTAATGTTGAGGTGGAATCTCTTTTCCTGCAGCTTGCATCCATTGCTCCAGGTCCTAGTCTCTGGAGCAGCAGAAAACAAGCTTGCTCCCTCCTCAATATGACATCCCTTCAAGTATTTAAATAGGGCTATCATATCGGTGTACGAGGCGAGTGAAATTATCACATAATCCTGGTCTAGAGTAAGGCTGCTTTATTTAAACAAGGAAAATAAGAGAGAGGCAAGGCATATATACACACTCTCAAGGCATACATAATTCTCTAGATTCAAACAGATTGGCATGTAAGAGAAACAGAAATTTAAGCATGCTTACACACTTGACCATGCAGAGTTGCAAGTGGCTGTGAAGCAAAAGCCTTTGTTTAACAGCATCTTATATATCTTCTTCCTAAAAGTTCTAGTACAACATCATGTCATTGCACATACAGAGGTTGGGCCAAGCAAAGGAGGGACATTCCCATGCCAGTTACTGAGTTGTTTAAGAAGGTGATGAGATGAGGTAGAACGTCTTATGCACCATTCAGATGCGGAGAGAACTTTCCTTGACCCATTCTCTAACAAGGTAAGCAAGGACTACAAGTCTATAATGCAAAATGCAACCTGAACTATATATACTTTTTGCTAAAGCCATAGGCTCCAGGACTAAGAAATGGAATCTCCACTCTGATGTTTGAATCCATGTATGGGATATTCTGAACTATTTCAATATTCCTCATTGTCTATTTTAAAATTATATAGATCATCTGTGGTCATCATTTTTGTTTTCTTGAAGTTCAGCTGTAAACTTGCCTTTGTATTTTCTATCCTGGCCTTCTTCAATAATCTTTCCCTATCTCTCATACTTTCTGATAGTATTATGGTGTCAGCTGCCTATCTTAGATTGTTGGTGTTTCTTCCTTCAATTTTCACACTCCCGTCCTCTGAGTCCAATCCTGCTTTTCGTATTATGCTCCCAGCATTCAACTTAAATATATAGGGTGATAGAATGCAGCCTTATCTGAGCCTCTTTCCAGTTGGAAACCATTCAATTTTTCCATATTCTATCATAACAGTAGCCTCTTGTCCTGATTACAGGTTACGTATCAGGACTATCAAATGTTGTGGCACACCCATTTCTTTAAGAGCGATCCATAGTTTCTCATGATTTGTACAATCAAATGATTTGCTATAAGGGTGATTTTCTTTTAAAACTCTTTAGTTCTTTCCATTTTCCAGCTTATGTTTACTATATGATCACTAGTGCCTCTTCCTTTCCTGAACTCTGCTTGGTCACCTGGCAATTCTTTCTCCATACATAGTAAAAGTCTACATAATTTTAAAACAGATGATCAAATTGTTCAGGATTTTCCATATCTGGGCTCAATCATCGGTCAGAGAGAAGACTGCAGTTAAGAAATCAAAAGAAGACTGGGACTTGGAAGAGGAGCCATGAAGGAAGTAGAGAAGATCCTGAAGTGTAAAGATATAGCATTAAGTAGCAATGGCACCAATGCCAATTAACTGCCCATGCCATCATATTTCCTATTTCTATGTATGATTGTGAAAGACGGACAGTGAAGAAAAAGGTTATTGGGGAAAAATAAACTCATTTGAGATGTGGTACTGCAGGAGAGTTCTGAGAATACTGTGGAATGCTAAGAATACCAATAGAGCAAACCAGGCCCAAAATCTCACTGGAAGCAAAGACGATTAAACTGAGATTGTCAAATTTTGGCCGTATCATGAGAAGAAAGGACTAACTAGAAAATACTATAATGCATTCCTGATAGATAGACTCAATCAAAGAAGCCATGCCATCAGTCTACAGGAGCTTAGCAGGGCGGTTGAGGATAGGATAACTTCCAGGTCTCTCATACACAGGGTTACTCTGGGTTGAAGTTGACTTAAAGGCAGTTAAAAACAATATTTTTAAATTTTAATTCCTGACTTTCTACCACTGTGAGATAGACTGAAACAAAATAGAGCTAATACAATGTAAACTAGAAAAGTTTGAAGACAATGAAATACACAATCAAATTGAAAACACTAATTTAAAACAGTATCAAAAACATTTAAAGCATGATAGCAATTATAAAAATACTGCATATCTCATTAGACCCAGTTAACAGACAACACTACAGGTGGATTGAATAAATCAAAGAATCCACAGCCTTGATTTTGAAAGACCTGATCACAAAGGATTTACAATCTTTTTGCTATGAAAGAGGGTTGACACCAGTACTGATCTGTCAACACAGATAGAACTTGCAAATTAGTCATTATTGGCTCAAATATAACATTTCAGTAATAAAAAGTATAATTCCTATAGGAAATGCCATTTTAACACGTGATCTTTCCCTCCAGGATTCTTCTAACGTCTTGTAAGTGGACGGTGTGACATCATAGCACTCTTTCCTTGGCAATTTCTTGTTGCTGGCTCATGCTTGAAAGCTCATGGCTGCAAGATTAAGTGTCTGACTCACTAGCATGAATAAGCTGTCACAATTCAAGCATCACAGGCAGCATTTTTGTATTGCCTACCTCAGGTGCTGAATAATCCAAAAATGTAAGTGTATACAGTCAATGCACACTGCTGTAGAGTAGAATGGGTTTTTTAAATCAAATGTGCTATGGCAAACCAATGCATCTCTCCTTCCAGCTATGCAGTATAGGACAAGCAGAAATACCAGTTGCCCATTCCTCAGAGATTGTGGTGCTCTTACTTGCTTATATAATAACCCCTATGTATTGGATATGGAAGAAGCCAGATGTGCACACTTATAAAGGTGAACAGACTCCTTTTGAGGGTTTTCTTTGACATCTTTACCAATCAGGTTAGTATGGGGAGCATAAAATTTCAGCCCTTAGATTAGAAAAGAGTGTCAAATCAACTCCAGTTTCTGATTCAATTACTTCATCAAAGAACCTAGTGGAGCGAAGGTCAGAAATAATCAGTTACTTTTAAAATACATTGAATAAACAAATAGTGAGCTAATCAAACTTGTCAAGGTCCCAGCAATATGTCCCTGAAACAGCATTCACAGCAAGGAAGGAAAGTCCTGGGCCTTTTACTGGCATGAAATTTAGGTTACTCTTACTATCCATACAAAGAAAAAAGAAACTTCCTTTACAATCAACAGTACTCTGGGGAACTGAGAAAGAAATTAAAACTGACCAGTCAATACACTTGTTTATCTTGGCCATACACTCACTAAGTGTCTTCTGCAATGCAGAGTCAACCCAGAATGTACACAGATGTGTAGACTGGGGTTGTACATCTACCTGGCTATTCAGAATATTTCAAGAATGCAGGAATGGGCAAGGTAGACTGTCTTGCAGCTTCTTCCATAATGCAATACCAGATTTCTGCCTCTCAGATTTTGAGTGTTTACCTTTCAAGGGGGTGTAGAATGTATGTTGTCCAAAGCTGTTTTTACTGCCTTCAACTTCTCCAAGTTGGAGGGAGAAAAAGAGAGCGAGGGAGAGAATGGACTCTCCTGGAAACCCGTAAAAAAATTTAAAATAGGTTTCTTATGGGTAGGGGGTTGGAAGTGCTGCAATGTTGAACATGAAATACAAGTGTCTCCCCCCCCCCCCCCAAAAAAAAAAAAAAACCAGAGATGAATTTCTTTTTTGGCATTTCTAGCAGCTTGTGCAGCTTCTGGAGACTCTAGGGGCAGAGGAAACATCGTAGTTGGACACTACCTGTGTAGCACAAATACATCTAAACCACCTGCTGAAGAACTAAATAGCTATCTATGCACGTTATTTCTGCTATTTGAAACTGTAGCAGATGTAGAGTTCATAGCAGTTTCTCCTTGCCTACATAAAGATCAAAGCGACAGTGTGACATTAACGCCTTGTAGATTTGTCATAAATCAAACCTTTGCTGGGTTTGATGCTTGTGCATACTTCCGTTTGTAGTTATTATGGTCTTAGACCTGTCATATTTTGTTTTTAAGCTGCCACTTTAAATGGTGCCACAGTTCAATTTAAACAGAAAAGGAAATAATCTGATCCATTAATTCTGTCAAAAAACACACAACACAAATTGGATTGCTTTGAAACAAGTATAATTTTTAGTAATAATAATAATAGTAGGTTGTAATGTTTTAAAATAGCCCTTAATAATCTCTCGTCAGTTTCCAATCAGATAAATATTTCGAGAAATGGAAACAAGTGTTCAAGTTTACCGAAAATAACTGGGGTCCATTGACAACCAGCCTTTCGAAAGATTGGTGACTGAGTAAATAATATGCAGTTCATTGTAACCAAGTGAAAATTGTTAAATAGTAGATGAAGTATGAGGTATTACAGTGGATATTATAAGTAAAGAAAGATATTTACTTTCTTATTTATCTTGTTTATTTTTTTAGGTAATAGGATTTAAACAGTTGCTAGGCAAAACTCGCATGGAGGAATGGAAAAATCCCATGTTCAGCAACATTTCACTTTATACAATTCATTTGTTCTTCTTTTTTGGAAACAAGAACTAGAATAGGGAAAAATAAATTTTATGACAAAATGATAACCAAATAATGATACGATGAACAGGTTTAACTGTAACAGCAAGAAGTTATAACCTTATATATACTATTAGATATAAAATTATTTGTATATAATTTAAAGTGTAAGACATCTATTTTAGGAAACATTGGTATTGTTAGTGAACAATAATTTAAGTGATGTATTTTGCAGTACATATAAGGTGTACAAGGGTTTTCTGTTTGTGTGTCTTTCTTGTGATATTTGTGCTCCTTATGTATTTGTAATAAACCTTCAGTAAAAAGAAAAAATCTCTTGCCAGTGATATCCCATATTTTTACTATTTTAAAAATGTATTCTTTGACTTTTCAGATTGCAGCTATTTTCCCCACCCATTAGCTTTCAGGTTATTATGCACTAAGAAATGAATCCAACAGCCTAATTCTCTAGGTGCTTAATTATAACCAAGTCCCACTGTGGTCAGTGGGCCATATCCAAGGTAAATTTGCACAGGGTTGTGGCCTAAAATTCTGTTTTTAATATAATTTAGGCCCGGTCCAGATGGCGCCCTCGTCACATGCAATGAGTGGTGCTTCTAGACGCCCCTTGCACGTGATGAGGGCGTCAAAATGGCAGTGCCCTGTACAGATGGGCATTGCCATAATTACGTGATGGATAACTAGCATCTGCATGTCATGGCACCATTGTGACATCTTGAGTGTGCCATTGGCGCAGTGCGACATTATAATGGCACCGCAAGAAGAACCAGCTTTTTGCGGGTTCTTTTTGGTCTGTGGGGAAGTCCCATGGTCTGGAGGCTCAAGTTTCCCCACAGACCAAAGCTAGGCACCGGGAGATCGTCCTTTCTGGACGGTCTTTCCTGCGCCATTGAGTCCTTATTTACTATTTGTTGACTTTGAAGCAAAGATTAGAAAATTAGATGTGTCTGGAGTGATATCAATTTTATTTTTACGAGACCCCAAGTTATACTATTCAGAGCCAGTTATAATAGCAAAGGCGGGAAGGGAAGAGGAGTTAAGTACTGAATGTTGGGTAAAGAAGCCAGTTATATGTTGCTATTAATGAGCCAGATGACATTTAACTACAAACTTACATCTGAGTTATTGTAAACCAGAGATTCTAACACTATTCTAAAAATCGCTAGCAGACATAATGGGAAGACATTATCAATGTCAGCTGCTTCACTGTCAAGGAAGCTTGAGGCTGGAAGATAAGTAGATAGCACAAGGCCACCCATGGAAAGGAATTATTTTTAATTTCTTTTCTTGCTCTCCTTGAACAACTAGGAGTCAGGAACTGAACCATTACTAATCTACTGCAAATCACCAAGAATTCTGCAAGAGATCCTAATCTGCCTTTTGCCTGCAAGATTTATTGTTTGCTTGAGGCATCTTTTGTTGGGCAGAAAAACAAAAACAAAACTATCTTAAATTATCTTCCTAGGGAAGGCTGTGTTCCTTTGTTTTGAAAATTAAGACATCACGGATCCAACATACCCATCTAGGGACATCAGTTCAGTTGCATATGAGTTGTTGATTTTCTTGTCTTCTAATTTTTTTTGGTCAGCTTTTACAGTATAATTGCAGATTAATATATTGTTGTGTGAAACAACACAACAACTAGATAAAAAAACAGATGAAAAATTGTGTCTAAGGAAATATGGTTTCATTAACAATATCATTTAAAGCATTTCAGACAAATCATGAAACATACAATAAACTTGGTTTGTTTATATTAGCTACAGCCAACTGCTGTTTACATTATTATTTAAAAACAGCCATTCACACAATAGTCTTCACATAATATCTGTTTGCATAGAAACACATGCTAGTCTGTATGTTTTAACTATTTCTATTGTGTGTGATGGATAAAGATATTAATAATAGGGCCCAAACAGACAGGCCAAAATAAAGCTGCTTCAGGTCACTTTGGAGGTATGCTATTTAAATGATGCATGCATCCTAAGAGGCCAGAAGCAACGCCAAAGCCATGCTCTAGTCCTAAGAACTGGAGCTCAGCTTCTGGCCTCGAAAGATGGATGTGGCATTTAAACAGCATACCTCCAAAGTGACCCAAAGCAGCATTATTTTGGCCTGTCTGTTCGGCCCATAGTTAGCAGTAATTCATTGTAACATTGTGTTAGGGTATTGTTGTGATGACCACAGGGTTCTTTTTCCCTTATGATGGTCTGAGGTTTTTGCTTTAGCCCATAAACATCTTTTTAACCCTTGGTCTTGCTGCTGGCCCCAACTCTTTCCTTAATACACTCTCTTAGGAGATCATTGCACATATTTTTCTCCCAAGCTTGAGTGTAAACGGCTTAAAAATGGATGTTATCGCACACCTCCATGACCAGCTTGGAGGCATCGCAAACACCTTCCTAGGTAATAGCCATATTTCCTTAGATGATTGGTCAGATACAAGCACATCTGAAATCATTAAAATGTAATAGAAGGCCTTTAACTACCACATGCCCATGGCATCAGAAATGTGAGGTCTTTTTTTCTCTCCTTTTTTTCCTTTTAGTAACCAGTAGTTTTCACAACCTTGCCATGTGTTTTAGAACTGCAGAGGAAATCCATTCTCCTTATACAAACCTCAGACAGTTGAGTTTTCTTCTTGTGCTATTCTACAGGGGATTCTTCTCATTCAGAGACTATCTTGATAATACATTGCTCATGGTATCATTATGACTGTAATTGTGCCTTTTAGCAGATAATATGGTGTATAGTACAGAACCAAATAGCTAATACATATTTTTCAGAACCCATGGACAGGGTCACACATGTGTTTATATCAGTCGGCTACTCTTCACATGATTACTTATGGCAATGTTGATAATTTACATCATTCATAAAATTTTTCTTTCTGTTAAGAAGTACAACATCATATGTTCATGCTGTTTTTGCTTTCTCTGTTATCTGTCTTCCCTTGGTCCTCGTTTTCTTCTTTAATTATACAGCACTAACAGTATATCTCTGCTACACAAGGTCTCTCATCCATAATTTAAAGAGACTTCAATATTGATAAACTTGATGTCTAGGAAAATGCTTAAAGGAATGAGAGTTTTCTTTTTCTTTATGTGATGGACAGGATAGGGTTGACTAGAAAGGATGCTGGTAATAATCAGATTTTATTGCTATGTATAGTTGCAAAAGACTCTTGAAAGTTGAAGTAGCCAACAGAGAGAGGCATTAATGTGGTTTTTAATTTTGACAACATTTTCATCATGTATACAGTGCCCCTGCGTCATACCCGGGCGTGCCATATGCGGCTTCCAGCATATGCTGGAAGCTGCACCAGAAAAAAGCCTCCCACACCCCGGAAGGAGTAATGGGACATGCCGTGGGCACAAGCCCTGTTACTTCTTATGGGGCTTGAGCTTACGTGCTTTCCCCCTTATGCTGGGGTCCGGAACGGATCCCTCGCGTAAGAGAAGGACGCACTGTAGTATTTTACATTTTGCCTTCCAAGCATCCTTAGTGTATTCTGAAGTGTTATTGGTTGGAACGCATATATTTATAGAGCAACTTCAAAATTTCACAGATCATTGTCATACATTATCAGTCATACTACCAGTGGTGCAGTGGTGCTTGGAAGTGGAGGTATGTATCATGGCATTCTCCATACCATGTTCCAAAGCAAACTCCAAAGATACAGGTAAGTGTGTTGATCCATATCAACAAACCATCTCTTCCATTTCTCTCTGAAGCAGTTTTTCACCTGTTCAAGGCAGGTTTTATCTAGCAGTTTTCATCTATTGAGGTCAGGCTTTGTTTGTTTGTTTGTATATTTGTTTAAAGAGTAATGGAATCATAGAGGTGGAACGGACCACATAGACCATCAATCTGACTGTATTCCATACAGTTAAAACATTCCTAAGAGGCATGTATCCAACCATTGTTTAAGGATTTCCAATCAAGTAGTGTCTATCACCCTCAGCAGACATCTATTCTACTTGGTTCTTACAGTCAAAACGTTCTTCCTAATCTTTAGATCTTTCCTTTTAATTTTAATCCACTGGTTCATACCCTAGTCTCTGGATCAGCAGAAAATAAGCTCACTCCATCTTCTACATGACATTCATCTCATATATTTAAAATGACTATCATGTAGCCACTGAGTCTTCCCTTTCTAAAATAAACATGCTCACTAAGGCTGCATCTGCACTGTGGAAATGATACAGTTTGACACTACATTAACTGCCATCACTCCATCCTACGGAATTCAGGGATATGTAATTTGTTGTGGCACCAGAACTTTTTGACAGAGAAGGCTAAATCTCTCATAAAACTACAACTCCCAGAACTCCATAGCAATGAGCCATTGCAGCTAAAGCAGTGTGAAATGTCTGATTTTTGCAGTGCATATGCAGCCTAAATCATTCCTCATAGGATTTGGTTTCCAGACCTTTTACCACTTTGGTCACTCACATTCCAAAACATAATACATGTCTTAATTTTAAAATCAAGATCAAGCCATCCCAAAATACTTTCTACAGTGGGCCCTTGGCATCAGATAGGGTTTGGTGCCAGTACCCTCCATGGATAACAAAATCCATGGATGCTCAGTCCCATTAAATACAATGGACACAGTGAAATGGTGTCCCATATATAAAATGGTAAAATTTAGGTTACTTTTTTTAGAATTTATATATTTTTGGAATATTTTCAAACTGTAGATGGCTCAATCCATGGATAAAGAATCTGTGGATGTGGAAGGCTGACAGTACTGCAAAAAGATTATTCACAAACATATTATTGTTGAGAAAGCTGACCCCTCCACAGGGGGGGGGAGGGAGGTGCTTTTAAATACACTTAGAGGTTGTCTTTTAAACTACTTTTTGAATTGTCTTGCATTGCAATTAATCTGTTTTATGTGTATGTATTTTATTTGATTTTATTGTTAGCCATCCTGAGTCCCATGGAAGGGCAGGCCAGGTGAAAGAAAGAAAGCACTGTCCTTTGTTTGAACCACTGCTACCAACTGTCCATCCCATCTACCAATTGTATTGGCAGAGATATAGTGTGAACATTCCCTTTGGATATTAAGTGCAGAGACTACAAGCAAATAAATGATGAATGAGTCAGAGAAAGGAAATAACTAGGTGCTGGAAGAATAATATTACAACCTTGTCCTCTAATCCCTTTAGGACAGTCAGCTGTTTAGAGCTCCAAAATGATTGTCAGCTGAACAATGATTATGCAAAATGACTTTGAAAAAAAAACTTAAGATGGTGCTATGTAGTGCAGTGCAATGCAAAGAATGTGACTTTCTCCAGAGCCGTCACATTTCTTAGTGCCTTTGGGCAAGACACTATTTTGTATGCACCTACCATATGAAGTGGTAACACCTTATAGAGATATTTTAAAGATGTACTAGAGCAATCTATGTTAGCTGCTTTGAATACTCACAGAACGATATGCAAATACTGAAAATAAAGTTTATACTTTTGTATTCGATTCATACATGGCGATGGTGGGAATGGATTTTCACTTTTTCAGCTAGTTGCAGCTTGTTTGTTGCTTTTTAGAATTACTTAGTTAATTCTATGCCAGCAGCATAATAATATGTCTCCAGCATGACACTTCAGTATTTTATTTTATTTTTTTGCATAATGTGGGCCTGTATGTTTAAATTTGAATTTGTAAATTACTTATAAATGCAACTGTTTTTGCCAGATGCTTGGTGCTGAAATGGGTTTATGCACTTTTTGATTATTCAATCAAATTGCGAGGCGGTAAAATTATAAAAGATCATCTGTTTTTTTAAAGCAGGCTTTAGTCTAACAGAACAGATTGTAATGTTCTGAAATATAGAGATTCAACTGAACAGTGCCAAGAGTTACTTTGAATGGTAATCATGCAGAGAAGGGTAGTTCCTCGCCCTTACTTGGACAAATAAGTATGTATTCATTGCTCATGAGAGGGCTTGGCCTACAGCCAGGGTGTATTGATATGGAGGCCCTGGTTGTGTGAACCAGTATCCCCATACATACAGTGTAAGTTCAACCAATGCTGAATTCCATGATGATGGCAGTACTCTTTCAAGGTGATCGTGTGCAGTAGTACTGGGGACAGGGGAACACCCTCATCTATGAATCAGCCTCAGGGGAAGGCAATAGCAAACCTACTCTGAATAGATTTTGCTAATAAAACCTCATTATAGGGCCACCCTAGAGAAACGTAGGCATGCTACAGACTGTCTCAAAGGAACAGGTCTGTGGCGCCCCTTTTACCTCTGGGTTGGGGGCAGGGCAGCCTCACCGGCAGCCCTGGGTCCCCAATCCGGACTTTTTCTGGGCCACGGAGAAGGGGCAAAATGCTGCTTCTTCATGGAGCGGAAAAAGGGTGCCCTTGGGGTTTCATGCCCCTGGATGCCCCAGGAGCCACAGCCATGGGAGAAAGAGGCTGCCCAGCCCCTTTCTCCCGGGCATAATTCCCACACTTTTGGTTGCTGTGGGAATGATGCAGTGTCCAAAAGGAGCTCCGTTTTGCAGCTCCTTCCCACACTGTGCCCAGGCTGCTGTAAGCAGCCTCGGGTGACGCAGAGACATCACGCACACACCGCACCATTTGGATGTGGCATATGTGTGACATCATCATGGCAGCCACCATGTAGGTGGGAGGCTGCCATGATGATGCCGCCGCCATGTACTAGGGTTGCAGGGCGTGTGAACACTCCACCTCCGCACAAGCGTAGCATGTGGCCAGGCAGGCGCAAAGCGCCGCTCTGAACCAGGCCATAAGTCAGAAATTACTTGAAGGCACACACTACCACCACCAACAACAACAGGGGGTAAAACTCAATCAATTAGCTGGAAAGAAATTTTTCAGAGAATTGATCTTTGTGAATTCCAATAATGAACTAGTTTGATTTATTTATTATTAATCACAATTCTTCTGAGTTCAAGGCCACTTATCTGGCTCTCCTCCCCACTTTACCCCCACAACAGTCCTGCAGCATAGGTCAGGCTGAGAATAACTGCTCTCATTCACTCAGTGAATGTAATAACTCAGTAAGTGCTTTAGCCTAGATCTCCCAAGTCTCAGACCCAAACTCTGACTTCCCAGATGCAGACTAATTTACTGATTGAAATTTAAGGACCCTCTTATGTTTGCACCTCCAGAATGTTCTGACACAACTGTATCTTGATCAAAGAAATCTTGGGAGATTCCAAGAGGCAAAATCAAACACAGTCTAACATCAAGCACCAGCAGATAAGTCCAAAGAAAATTCATAGGGTACAAAGGCTTTGGGATAAAAATCTTGAGAAATCTTGGAAGAACAATTTTACATTTATTTTTAGAGAAAACATGTTAATAAAAATAAATAAATAAAAAATTTATTTTTATACCGCCCTTCCGAAGATCAGGGCGGTTTACAACATAATAAAACACAACATGTACATTAAACATCAATAGTTAAAAACAAATACACAAACCAGAATAAAACCCCCGTTAGCCAGTCCTCTTTGCCACAGAAGAGGAAGGGAGGCCCACTGGACTTTAGTCGGGGAATGCACACTGAAATAGAAAGGTTTTGAGATCCTTTCTAAATTGGGCCAGGGAGGTGGCTGAGCAGAGCCCTATGGGCAGCGTGTTCCAAAGGGCCGGGGCGGCGATGGAAAATGTCTTCCTCGCAGTGAAGGTCAAGCTAGCCCCTGGCACCCTAAGTAATTGCTGCCCAGATGTTCTGAGGGTGCGGGGCTGAATGTACGGGGAGAGGCGGTCCTTCAGGTATCCTGGGCCCAAGCCATTAAGGGCTTTATAGGTCATCACCAACACCTTATATTGTGCCTGGAAGCGAATAGGCAGCCAGTGCAGGTCTTTGAGCACCGGTGTGATATGGCTGACCCTGGAAGTTCCAGTGACCAGCCTGGCTGCCATATTCTGTACCATTTGTAGCTTCCGGGTTTGGTATAAGGGTTGCCCCATGTAGAGTGCGTTGCAGAAATCCAATCTCGAGGTTACCAGAGCGTGTACTACCGTTTCAAGGTCCCTCTGGGCCAGGTATGGGTGCAGCTGGCGAATAAGCCGAAGCTGATAACAGGTGTTCTTGACCGTCGCATTCACCTGAGCAGTCAGGTGAAGCGACGAGTCAAGAAGCACCCCCAGACTGCGCACAGAGTCCTTCACAGGAAGCGTGACCCGTTCAGGACAGGTGGAACTACCGCCATTCCTGGACCAGGGGAACCTATCACAAGTACCTCCGTTTTCTCTGGATTCAGCTTGAGTCAGTTTTCCCTCATCCAGCCCATTACTGACTCCAGGCACGCCACGAGAGGAGAGACACCATCCTCGGTCACTGCATCAGTCGGAGACATAGAGAAAATTATTTGGGTGTCATCAGCGTACTGATAACCCCGCACCCCATGTCTCCGGATGATCTCTCCCTGCGGTTTCATGTCAATGTTAAATAGCATGGGAGACAGAATGGCCCCTTGAGGGACCCCAGTTATAAGGGCCCTCTCATCGGAGCACACGTCTCCCAGCTGCACCATCTGGGACCTCCCAGAGAGGTAGGACCGGAACCACTGGAGTGCAGTGCCCCCGATTCCCACCTCTGCCAGGCGCCCCAGAAGGATACCATGGTCTATGGTATCGAAAGCCGCTGAGATGTCCAAGAGCACCAACAGGGACACGCTTCCCCTGTCGATGCCCAGACGGAGATCATCGACCAAGGCGACCATGGCCGTCTCAACCCCGTAACCCGCCCGGAAGCCAGTTTGAAATGGGTCTAGATAATCCGTTTCATCCAAGACCGCCTGAAGCTGGATTGCAACCGCCCTCTCGATCACCTACCCCAAAAATGGTAGCAGCGAAACTGGCCGATAATTGTTATGTACCAGGGGGTCGAGGGAGGGCTTTTTTAATAAAGGTTTCACAATGGCCAATTTTAATTCAGATGGAAATTGCCCTTCCCTCAAAGATGTATTAATAATCCGGCATAACAATAAAGTTACCGCTGGTCCCCCCTGGGCCGCTAACCACGAGGGACAGGGATCGAGAGAAAAATACACATTTTTGTGCATGTTTAAAAAGTAAATTGTATCTTAATACAGAAATAGAATGGAACAGATTTATGGGTAGGCATAAACCAGAAAAAAATATGTTCATCTGTAGAAAGATATGGTATTACAGTGAAGAGATTGATAACCAAGTGTCCATTCACTTCAGTGATCATGTCTGAAGCCCATAAAATGACATAGAATTTTATGTCTTGTTACATTAGAAATACAGAGAAATCAGAGTATTAGAATTAGAACACCATGTTGATGCGATTTGGGACATGAAACCAGACATCAAACCTAAACGTCTGAGAAGGGAGTGAAAAATAATTGTACTGTGAAAACATGATGCATTGACTTCACACACAGAGACAGACAGACACACACACATACACACACATGTGCGCGCACACACACACAGAGTAAAATGCATAATCACTAAGCAACAGCTAGTAGAGGTCAAAGTTATATGAATCAGGTTACCTTGACAGCTGTTCTGTAATTATACTACTAATAAATCAAGTTACTAATACCTTCTGCTTCCTCTACAGTAAAGGTAGTCCCTTGACATGAATGTCTAATTGTAACTGTGCTCATCTCCATTTCTAAGCTGAAGAGCCAGCATTGTCTGAGGACTGCTCTGGTGGTCATGTGGCCAGCATGACTGCACCAAACGCTGTTACCTTCCTACTGAGAAGTGATACCCATCTATCTACTTGCATTTGCATGCTTTCAAACTGCCAGGTTGACAGAAGCTGGGACTAGAGATAGGGGCGCATCCTATCATGCTGACCTGGACCTTGAACTGCCAACCTGTTGATCTTACAATCAACAGAGTCAATGTTTTAACCATTTGAGCCATTGCATTCCAATCTGCTTCCTATAACTTTGTATTATTAATTATATAGGTTGCAAATTCTACACCAGATACATGTACTTAATGTCATGGACTGCTCTGGGCCTGACTTGGAGGTATAGTCAGAGTACTCAGACTCTGAAGAAATGGAGGGGGTGGAAACAGAGGCAGATCTGGGGTTGCCTGGATCAGCAGTCCCAGAGCAGGCTCAGGAAGCTGTAGAGGGAGAAACAGACTATGGACTCTAGGCTGCAGGTGTGGAGAGTTTTCATTATAAAGGCTGGGTTGTTTTAATGAATTAGAAGTTAAAATTTAATAGGATAGGGGTACAAATGAACCTGCAAGTTGTACTTCTGTGTACAAGTCCACCCCATTTATCATCGAAAATTCACAAAACAACTATACCTTTTTCCGTTTACCAGTTCCAGAAGAACATTTAACAACTCTGGGCTATGGACTGTGATGTTGTGTACACCATTGGAAATGACTTTATGATAAACTAATGATGTATTCATGAACATCATGTGAGGCTGGCACAGGAACTGACTTGCAGAACACAGATTGAATTTTCCTTGTCATTATAGAGGGTGGTAAACCTGATATTTGATATATAGACTGCAGAATGCTCCAGGTGCCAATACTGGCCAAAGTTTTTACTAATGCACCATGACACCTAAGGTCCTCTGTCATGGCCTTTAGGTCTGGAGGCACGTCTGCAGACATATATATCCAAACATATTGTAAAATTGCTTATCTGAATCATAATCATCAACTATTAGGCCAGTATAAGGATGCCTATTTTATTTTTACATCCCAGGTTTTAATCAGAATCAGAGAATTCCCCTCCAATACCCCTTCCAGCCAGTCAACTCCACAATTCCTTCCTATCCTACAACACTGTCCTACTGCTCTTCCCTTTGACCCAGCTTACTAAACTGGCAGAAGGAACAGTGATCCTCTTGCAGAAGGGAAGGAGGTTTCATGTTCTAATATTCTGCCAGGTTGTGGTAGCCTCTCAAGCTGTCTCCATACTGCAGAAATAATCCAGATTGATACCACTTTAACTCCTGTGGATCAATGCTGGGATTTGTAGTTTGTTGTGGCACCATAACTTTCTGACAAAGAAGGCTAAATATCTCACACAACTATAAACCCCAGAATTCCACAGCATTGAGACGTGGTAGTTAAAGTGGTGTCAACCTGGATTATTTCTGTAGTGTGGATGCAACCTAAGAAAGTTGTTTCCAATGAGCTTTCATCATGATACCATTCTTGCATCTCTAGAGGAAGAGCTCTCTTTCCTTGCCATTTCCCAGAGCTTGCTCTTATCCCTGGAACTGGCTGTTCTAATCTGGTGAGATCATATATCATAAAATAGGATTAGGAGGGAGCAGAAAGTGGTCTTGTTAGGAAGTGATTGATGAAAGTACTAATATGTAGCAAGGTGAAAATACAGGACAGGATAAACAGTGCTCTGGTTTGCCTTGCCCCTACAGCAATGTATTCTAAGCATTTGGGGGGGCCTTCCTTGTCTGCATTATGCAAAAAAGAGGAAGAAGAAAAAGGACATATATTTGCTTTCATTAATTTTTAAGTATGGCTGCATATCTGGAAATAGTTGCTGCAATGAAATAGCATGCTGTCCACCTCACCATGTTGAAGAGAAAGACTATGATGAGGGACCCATCTGCCTGCTCTGTCTGGTCCAGATACTAACAATGAATTGCTTCATGGCATCCATTCTTCCTTCCTGCAGTTCTTTATCTTTAAACCTGACCTGGAAGGAATAATAATATTTCAAATAGGAGACATATTCTACCCATCTGCCTGCTCTGTCTGGTCCAGATACTATCAGTGAATGGCTTCATGGCATCCATTCTTCCTTCCTGTAGTTCTTTATCTTTAAGCCTGACTTGGAAGGAATAGTAATAATTCAAATAGGAGACATATTCTAGCAGAAGACCTCTTTAAGTAAACTAGGATATCACCTGGGTATATAACATTCTACCTCTTAACACCACTCTGTCTTCATCCTCCCATCTCCACCTTTGTTTTTAAATGTGTTTTTAGCATGGTCCTTTCTTCTCTAAACACTTTGGCTATTCATACTTTGTTGTGTTTTCTTCCCTTTTGTACCCATATCTCAACTTCTCCACTGTATTGCTTGATTTTTCATTGTGAGTCTGCAGCCAAAGGAACATTTGTTTTAAAAAAGTAACTATTGTGCAGCACGTGGTTACTTTAGGCCCTTTATAAATGAAATATTGAAGTTTATCGCATGGGGCATAAACCGTTCCCCAGCACGTTCTAACGGGGACGAGCATGGGCGCGCATGGAGCGCGATGGGCTCCGGATGGGGCCCAGAACGCGACTTTATCGCACGGTGGGACGCCGCCGACGCCGCCGCGCGTTCCCATCGCGTCCCAATTCTGTTCCAGAGGGCGCCATTTCTGGGGACTGTTTCAAAGTGTCCCCAGAAATGGCGCCCTCTGGAATAGAATTGGGACGCAATGGGAACGTGCGGCGGCGGCGTCCCCCCGTACGATAAAGTCGCATTTTTGGCCCCATCCGGTGCCCATCGCGCTCCATGCGCGCCCACACTCGTCCCCGTTAGAACGCGCTGGGGAACGGTTTATGCCCCATGCGATAAACTTAATTATGTTAATCAGCCCATGGAACTAAATCTTTGACTTTCTTTGACTGCAGTTTTGCCAAAAAGATACACTCACAAAGGTCTCATTCAAATCAGAGCATATATCGAATATCCATAAATGTTTGGAGGTGATTCTAGGCTCTTCAAGTGGCACAGTAGACATCTTCCAGCTAAAATCATCTACTTTACATTCATTTCAGTGCAAGAACCGAGCACATCCTTAAATCTTCCCCCAGTGACACACTGCATTGTGAAAGAAGATAGGAAAATCAATAGATAAAGAAATGGAGTGTGCATTTAATTTAACACTATGTAAGAGCAGGACCTTATATGAAAATGTAAAAAGATCTGTACATCCATCATTCTTCACCAACCACAGTCTACGCATAGTCTTTGTTATCAAATAACATGGTCATGACCAAAGCAAAGCAAAGTTCCATTTCAATGTGGAGTTGAAATTATTAGGGGTCCAAAATACTTTAGTTCAGGCCTGTGGTATGGGTAACAGAGACTATTAATTGTGAACTGTTGCTGACAGAGAATTAAAGATGCACAGTTGCTTATAGATTTCTGGCTGCAGCCCTCCTCTTTCATAATATTATATTAACTACATATTTCATTTATTTGTATATCTTTACACATGGCATTGATTTTTCAGTCTTGTGCCATAATGCATTATAATTTTATAGCTAACTTTCACTGAAACTCCTTGCCTTCAAATCGTCCTTCTTTATAGAAGGTTTGTTAATGCTCATTCTTTTATAAAAAGTCTTTTATTTTCAGAGTATTACTTTTATGCTCTCATCCCTTTATGCTGTTGGTTTTTTACTTCTTCAAAGTTCAGTTACTTTTATTCACTCCCTGCAAGTCAACAAATGCTGCCTCTCTCTCTTTTTTTTTAAATTCAGATCTTGTTCTCCAGGTTATTTATAACATTCTCCAATCTAGCATTCTTGGGCATCTTATATCCTCTCTAGTAAATAATGGATGAGGATATTAAAAGAGCTAATTTGGTTCTTGTCCATCAAGTGAACTGCCATTTATCATTCACTCCATTCTTTTGTCTTTGCCATTTTTAGCACACATGATAGCTCTGTGAGAATCAAATTGTTACTAGAAGGCAAGAAGAGTTGTCAGGATCAGAGCACATGAAGTAGCTATCATATGCTGCCCACTTTCACGGCTGCCATTGACGAAATCTACTTATCAATAATGGCCTGTGTGGGTCTCAGTTCCTGTTTCATCACTTCCTCATAATATATAAAGCTGTCCTAAGTTTATTCTTTTTCAGTATAATCCTGTGCATGTCTACTCAGAAATACAGCTCACTGAGTTCAGTGTGGCTTGCTCCTAGGTAAATTATGGAATAACAATGGACAGTTACATAATGTACAAAGTAGAAATCACATGTATGGGAAAGAACAGAAAAACATTACACTCAATCAACTAAGTGAATTTTTCAAGAATTCTATAATCAGTAAGTATAAGTCTATGTTGTAACAGTAATTCTAACTTGTTGATTCATAGGACTTGTAGTAGCCATGGTGGCACAGTGGTTAAATACAGTGGTTAAATGTACTAATTTTTAGTACTGATTTTTAGTACTAATTTTTACTGTCATGGGACCTAATATTACCATTTAAATGTTGTCTACATTTACTTTGAAAATTCTTCTTTTGGCAAAACAACTGAAGAATTATGAGGAAAGTCATTTTAACAAAAGTCATCAACATCTTCAGAGAACTTTTCATTTTTCTGTTTGGTCCAATAGACAATAACCATAAAACAACCCAGGCATTTTTACAAATCTGGAAAAGAATGATAGTATTACAGCCCTGAAAATATTATATGCAACATTTCACTAATACATGGAATATACTGGGGTGTGCAGTTGTCATTTTACCTTATTGTTTGTTAGCTTACATTAAGGTTATTTCTATACTGCTCTTTCATCCTCTTTATAGGTGGTTTACAAAAGTTAAACTATGGATAAAACATTAATATCAGAGTGGTCGAGTTGGCAGAGATGGTCAAACTTTCAACATTACCAAAGAGAAAACTGTTGGCCAACTTTTTAAGAGTAGGAACCTTTTTTTAGTTTACCTGAAGAAGAAAGAGAAGAAGATTATATTCATAGATTGGGATGCCTGCTGCTTTACAGATGTTAGAATATTAGAACAGAAGTAGGATTAGGGTAGAAAAAAATATTAGGGAAGTTCACTATGGCGCGTTATAGATGGGCCCATGAGGCACTGTCATTGAGCTGCGATTATGCGTGAGGGGCGGCGCTTCCGGATGAGCCTTGCCCCTCGCGTGTAATCCATACGTCAAAATGGTGGTGCCCTATACAGATGGGTGCCGCCATCTTGACATAGCGGACACTCTGCGTCTGCACATCCCAACCCGGAAGAGACGTCACGAGTGCGCGCTTTGGCACTTGCGACATCTCTTCCGGGTTGTCGGAAGGAGCACGCTTTTTGCGCTCCTTTTTTGCAGTGTGGAGAAGTCTCACAGTTTGGCTGCTGCGGCTCCTCCATGCTGCAACCGGCAGCGGCCCAAGACCACCACTTCTGGGCGGTCTGTAATGGGCCTATGAGCCCAAACAGACAGGCCAAAATAAAGCTGCTTCGGTCATTTTGGAGGTTTGCTATTTAAATGATGCATGCATTTTAAGATGCTGGAAGCTGTGCCAAAGCCACAGTCCAGTCCTTAGGACTGAGGTGGAGGTCTTCAAGCAGCTGACCTTTATTTTTAGTCTCAGGCTCCCCATCCCTGCGTCCTAAATTAAGGCATCAAGCTATGGAGGAACAAATGAGGCAGTGTGGTAAGCACCTGGCCAGGAGGATGAGCCCTCAAGCCAGTCATGAAG
Organism: Sceloporus undulatus; assembly: GCF_019175285.1. Lineage (NCBI taxonomy): Eukaryota > Metazoa > Chordata > Lepidosauria > Squamata > Phrynosomatidae > Sceloporus > Sceloporus undulatus. The sequence goes on from NC_056526.1 coordinate 92,808,916, forward strand.
ACACCATGGTTGTGCAGAAGTTGTTAAATTCTTTCCCCATCACATCCAGGTAGTATGGCCTGTGGGCAGGAATGATAGGTGTTCTTGTCCAACAGCATCTGTATAGTGTCAGGTTCTGACCCTTTGGTTTAAGCTCCCTACTGTGCAGAAAAGAGGGGCATCTTAGCTGCACTATATAAAGTAGCCACGGAAATGGTAAATGTGACATTTGCAATGGGAGGTGGGGACTATATTGTTCATCAACATACCTTCATTTCTACACACACTGATAGGGGCTTTTAAAAATATATTTTATATAACTGTGAAACATGTTCATGTTAATAGGGTTTGGCAACCTTGTTCTAGCAGAAGCAAGCTCTGGAAGCATTTCTCTTACAACTTGTAACTAGTACACCACTGTAACTGGATAGTTCATGAAGCACTATTTGCATTATTGTACCATAATTGGAGTGTAGTAGCTTTTTCTCAGTTACAACTTTTCCATCCTTTGGGATTGGCTGTGGACTTTGACACAATATTTGCCTCAAGCTTTTGCATTGTTATTTAGATCAGCACTGCTGCTTTTGCAAGAGGGGGAAAAAACCCATCACTTTGATTTTTTTTAAAAAAATCTGACAGGTGAAAATTTTATATGGACAGTTGTATATTGTCTTACTGTGACTGAGTAGATAACCCGACCTTGAGCAGCTGCACGTTAATATTTTCCCTGTGCATTAGGACTGTTGAACAGCTACATCCCCCTGGCAATTCACTGGCTCTGTAATTCTTCCACCCCTCAAATGCACACAGACAGATACTCTTTATCTCTTGAAAAATAGAATTCAAATAGAATGCCCTGCCCTCTTTTCCCTACCTGCTTACATGCTGATTCATTGATGAGGACAAATTCCTGTGTGTAGAGTTGGGTTTGCAGGCGCCGCCTCTGACTAAATGGTCTGTGAGGTTGCAGCAGTATCTGCTATAAGGAGGCTGCTGGGGAAAGTGAACCTTTGCTATCCTGTATCCAGTTGGACTACAAGTGTTCAGCACACCAGACAGCCTGTCTGTGTAATTGGAAGAGGACCAGAGTGTGACCATCCTGTTCAGCATCCCACTGTCTGTTCAGGATTTGACTGGCAACATTTTCTTCATTTTCTTCTACTTCTTTTTCATCCCCTCTTTTCCTCCTTTAAAGGAATCACCCTTTTTTTTCTCCCCAAACAAATCCAGAGGAGTTTGTCTGGCTTTAACAAGGCAGTTTCTGAAAAAAGGCAGACAGTGAGAGAAACTGGGACAGAAGTTCTCTGCCAGAAAGTATTCACTTTTATTGGCAGAAGTGGTTTGGCTCTCCTCTGAGGAGCCTCTTTTTGCGTAAGATGAGTGGATGTCGAAAGCGGTGTAAACGCGAAATACTGAAATTTGCCCAGTATCTTCTCAGGCTAATCACAGGTTCTCTCCATACAGGTAATGAGAATTATTTTCTTTATTGTGGAACTGTGCAGAGTGATAATGTTGTAGCTGTCTGTATACACAGTGATTCTTTCACTACCCTGCTTCGTAGTAATCTTCATCAGGTAAAATGGTAAAGACAAACAGTATCACAACTGTATTTATGGAGATGTTGGTTCCAAATAGTGCCGGAGCTGTAAATTGTGGTAAATCATATTAAAATCTGTAATTACATTCAAATCACAACAGTGCTGTTAAATATGTCTACATGTTTGGATATTGTTTGGAGAGGAGCATATTGAAAAATGTGCTCCATTATGTTTCCCTCGGTTGCTTGGTTTATAAAGGCAGACTTTAATATATGAATGATGTTCATGTTATCTTAGTTGGCAAGCAGAGCTGGTCTTGAAATATAAAATAGATGATGGATGTTAACATGACATTAAAATTCTACCTGGAAGAGTTTTTGAAACGCCTGGGTTTCAGAATATTTGAAGTCTGTGTAATTCCTGTAATCTCTCTCCTGACAGTGGAGCCCTTGGAACTAGCATGACGGGTAGAGGGGTGTGTTCATGTGCGTTTGTGTGCTTTTGTGCTTATGTTGATTAATCTTGGCTAAGGCAAGTGAAAGTAGTGGCTTGAGGATCTTCAAAGATTAAAAAAAAATGAGTTTTAGAAAATAGCCCAGCTATTCTTCTAAAAAAGACTTCTGAAAAGATAACCTTCACCATTGGGACACGGAAGCAGTAAGACATTTTTTGTGAGATAACAAATAGCCTAATTTATAGGGTGCTATGACATCTTCCGGCTGACTCTAAAATATAAAGTGATATTTTGGAACAATGTTTTTTCCACACTCTTGTTGAGAACATTAATTTGACTTGTGCTTGAGAGTGAAATTTGAGAACTCTGTCTGTGTGTCTGTGTATGCGGATATACAATTTATAATTGCACACCCATGTGTATGTATTGATGAAAGAGACTACTGTGTGTCAAGCTGTAATATGTTTGATCTTGCTGCTATGAGACATCACCTTGGATCATGATGGATATTTAAATGAAATACCAAGATTCATTTTTTTAAACTGTACATATGAAATACTTTCTATTATCACCTTGGTGTGTATATAACGAAAAGTTGGTTAAAAACATACAAACCTTTTGCTGACATTTTTTTGTGTTGACCTTTGACAGTTTTGATTCTTTTTATGGAATTTGGTATACTGGAATATGTTCACTATAAGCATGTGCTAAATTCCTGTTATCATTGCCGGTAGAATTACATTTCCATCTCTCCCCTCCTCCCCTGGTGTTTTTAACCTCAGCAAGTCACAATTGCAAGCATGTCCCAGATGTACATTTTATCATAGCACTTTAGGCTACAGTCAGAGCAATAGGGACTAGGACCAGCAATTTTCAGGCCTCTAGATGCAGACTAAAGAGTTCCCATGAGGTATTTCCAGACTTCTTGGCAGTCCTGCCCACACAGGAGACCCATTGGTCTCTCTTCATCTAGTAGAGTTCTGCAAATTTATGACTTAAGCTTGTACTTTGCTGGGCTTTAACTGGTTGACTGTCACCTTGACTTTTATTCCTCAGGTTCATGTCTCCAGTTCTTTTT